>NC_133479.1:291725-347402 GCF_025370935.1 Choristoneura fumiferana
GACGCCACCGTTGTAGTGGCAGCTTCAGCCGAGCAGAGAGGTAATATCTTAATTGCGTCGGCCACTTAGCGCCGGGGACCGCGGACATTAGCAGCCGCACACATCATCCCTTTTGTGTTTTTTCCCCCAAATGCGTTTATAAATTGCGGTTTCTTGCACGCACGGACATCTCGCTCCAACAAAGGAAAAAAATGGGAAACACGAAAGACCCCACGCATTATTGTTTACTTAAGAAAGTTTCTAGAATCGCTGGTCCTGAATGGAAGGTATAAGGTAACGGCGCCTATTACCGGGGGTATCGAAATCGACGGCCATCACCGCGGCAATTTAAAAATACGCATTTTATAATCAAACCGATAGATTTCTTAAAAATATATTTTACAAGATAAAAGCTTATTTAGTCGACTCTCTGATTTATTAGCGCTAGTGTATGTGCATGAATCAAAGATCTTGCAATTCGTGATTTTTCGAAATGGCACCGACGGAAGAGGATTTGCCATACTAACGCGTGAACACCACATACAAGCAGACTCGAATCTTATTTAGTGTTTTACCAAAATATTTATGGCAATTGAACTAATGTTTATGGTTTTTAAATGGCTTTTTTTAAGTTTTTTGTACGAGTTCTGAATACTTTTTGTATATTTTTTGGCCCGGAAATACGATTAAAATGGAAAATAAAATACAGCGGCGATAGGCGCCATTTTTAACTGTTGGTTGTAATACCGTGGTATATCACGGTAATAGTTAAAGTGGTATTTTTGGTTCTTCAAGCTTTATTTTTGGTATAAATTATCGTTTATATAATTTGTTACAGTTATTCCAATCTTGATCTATTCACGCTTTTAAAAAACTATTTCCGTGGTATGAAAAGTATTAACAAACTCTTATTTTTTAGCAAAAACTTCAATACTGAATTTGTAGTTTCTATAGAAACCGTTATTTTGCCAAGTTGTTTAAATATTGCGATGAAATTTTATATTTACTTACCAGTTATGTAATTTTGGTTATATGCCAAGGATGTAATAAGTATATTTGATTTGTAATTCAAACACAACTCTATCCTATAGTTTTTATAGGTCGGAATTAGATTTTACAATACTCCAAATTAAGCCAATTAACGATGGTATGATCGCATAACCCTCGGTAATAGAATGTTTGGGCATCTATTACCGACCCATTCAATTGTCTTTGGGTCGGTAATAGGTTCTTAAAGAAGTCCCTATTACCGAGTGACATTTTATTTTTCTGTTAAAATAATTCACATTTAGGGTACCGTAAATGCAGATTTTTTTGATAAAGTTGTGACTTTTACTCAGCATGCATACATCAAACTATAACTGGTGGCATAAGCATAATAAAATACAATGGGCTGGATACACTATTCGAATCAAACTTTAGTTTTTTATTTAAATTTTCTCAAAAAATATTTGGTGTACAATACATTATACAGAACCAAAGCCATTACCTTTTTTTTAATCCCTCGGTATTAAGTTCCAAAACATGTGTCGCGTTCTTTTACCGATTGTAGAAAATTGCCGTTTTTTTATACCCTCGGTAATAGAAGCTCAATTCGCGGTAATGGAATCACAGCCTGTCTATTACCACGGTAATAGAAGATTTGGGTATTTTGATTTCAATAATTATTTTATCAAATACTAATAACTAAAACGAGCCCAAAAAGTTAAGACACTGAAAGTTCAATAAACGCTCTTAAATAAAAAAAATATTCTCGTTTGTTAGGAGCTTTGATACCCTTAATTTTTGGGACTCATTTGAAAACTTCCTTAAGTACCACGGTAATAGGCGCCGTTACCTTAATTTATAAAGTAAAGGAGCCTGTTTTACCGCCGCGTACCTAAAGCCTCAATTTCTTATCACTTTATGGTGACAGACAAACGTTACTTTGCTAAATAGTCAAGCAAGGCACCAGTCTCAGAGGATCTCCCGGACGCGTTCCTTCACGTCTTCCGGGATGTCGGGGCTGGACATCAGCTGAGGACATTCTAATAAAAAACAGTCTTCAGGCAAACATTGGAGATATCCACAATAAGCTTCGTCATATCTGAACAAAGCGATATCCGTAAAGCCGCGTATCCATTAGAGCAGCCTCAGGCCGAGCACCGCGAGCCGAGCCATATTTTGTCGGTTTTTTGGCCGTGCTCAAAGGAGCCTCAGTCTGAGCCGTGCCTTTGGCAGCGTCTCCACTTGCGCGGCCTCGGAGCGAGGCAGCCGCTCGGCCCGAGGCTGCCTCTAGTGGATACGCGGCTCAACAGGCTTCGTCAACAAAACAAATTCTAGATCCGCAATATGCTTCGTCATTAGTCATCCCCAAAGCTATCCCCGGAGGCCTGGACCGATGCCGAATCTTTCAATGTACACGTAAGGTAATAACGTGTCTTTCAATTCATCCCGAATATTTTGGCGGGTGATTGGTTTCGTTGGACTTTAATTGACAAATTCTTTCATAATGTTTGATAAATGTAGCTCATCAAAGGCCTGACTACACAGATAAACATCACGCCTGTATTCCCAAATGGGGTAGGCAGAGCACACAAAACGTTACGGCTTCGGAGCCACTTTTAGCAATTTTAGGTCTTAAGTTTGACAAAAACGGTACAATAGTGACAGGTTGCTAGCCTCTCTTACGACATCCACGGAAGAAATGGAGAGGTGTAATTCTAACCCGACACCACACGGGACTGACTAAATTTTGAATTTTTATTGTACCATTTTGTCGGCATAGTTTACATATATATATTCGTTCAACATTACAGTTTTCTAGCATTGATAGTCCCTGAGCAGACAGACAGACATGGCGAAACTATAATATTTTTGCCATTTTGGCTACGAAACCCTAAAAATAGGAGCTCCGTCGACACTGTTTCTTTGTCGATTTTTGGGGTAAAACGCGATTGTGAAAAATAGGCGTCAGTAAAATAAAAATAAAATCTACTAGGAAATAGCGATATTGGGGAAATGATCTAACCAGTCTAAAACCTCGGTTCTCGAATGGAAACCGCGGATCGGCAAGCGTAGCATATGCTACTGATACTGATATCAGTAGGATTGGTTGGAGTTAATTTTCAGTCCCAATGTTGGTACCAAACCTAAGAGTATTGTGAATTGAACTACAGATACAATATTTAACCTACCCTCACTCAGCAGATCGCGTGCTACCCCGCCCGCCCCGCAAGACGATCCAATATTCGGATGGCTCTATATACGTAAGGCAATACAAAATTTATTGCTTTATGGCCGGCATTGTTTTGTCTGATACAGTTCTGCGAATCAGGTAAGGTTTTTTACCAGTTTTTTCCCGGTTCGTTTTGTTATAACTACAAACTTTACAGGCGTAACCATTTTCAGTGATTGGATTTAATTGATTTGGTAGTTAAATGTTTACAGATTCAATTTTCATCATGTCAGCCGAAAGACGTCCACTGCTGGACATGGCCTTCCCCAAGGCTCTCCACTCAGACCGGTCTTGTGCTTTCCGCATTCACCGCGATCCCGCGATCTTAACCAGGCCTCCATCTTGTTGGAGGCCTACCGACAGCTCGTCTCCCGGAGAGATTCAATATTACGACGCATTAATAAAATAAGTATAAATAGTCCTATGACTGATATGATGATGATCATTACGAGTTTGAGATTTGTAAGTTATGTCACAGAATAAGTCATCACCATACTTAACAGCCGTACGATGACCACTCTTGAAGGCCGCCCCAAATACGCAATAATTCATGATGTTATGTGTGATTATTATTAGAAGCCGTGGTGGCAGAGTGAAGCCGCGGTGGCAGTGGTTTGACCTATGGCCTCTCAAGCAGAGGTTCGTGGGTTCAAACCGCGGCTCGCACCTCTGAGTTTTTCGAAATTCATGTGCGGAATTATATTTGAAATTTACCATGAGCTTTACGGTGGAAGGAAAACATCGTGAGGAAACCTGCACAAACCTGCGAAGCAATTCAATGGTGTGTATGAAGTTCCCAATCCGCACTGGGCCCGCGTGGGAACTACTGCCCAAGCCCTCTCATTCTGAGGGGAGGCCTGTGCCCTGCAGTGGGACGTATATAGGCTGGGATGATGATGGGATGATGTGTGATTATAATATTTTGCACCTGACTGTTTAAGCCTTTTTTTGTTCTGCCAGCGCTTTTAGAAATAGCATCTTTACCAAGAAGAAAGCGAATAATACGGAAAAATCCAATTAAAGGTCAGTTAGAGGTCATAACAGCAATTCGCCACGTTCCGGCGCTTCTAGGAAACACATAAAGCAGCAATCAGACAGACACATGAAAGTATAATACGCGGCACGGGCGTCGTCCCCAACGCAAATAGAACACGCTGTAAACCCGCGCTCGCCCACCACTACTAGCCGTTTCAGATTTTTGTTAGGGCTCTGTTGTACTCATGCCATTGTCTGTATGTCTGTCTGTATCTCAAGAACCGTTATAAATAGACAGCAGCTTTTCATAACGTAGGGAAGCAACGTAGGCAAAACGTCAAGAAAGCGCATCGTAAGACAGTTTTTCATAAAAAAAATTATATTACAACTAGCCGTTACCTTCCTTCCGTGCGTCCGTGTGCCGTTCCTTTCTAGGAACCAAAATTATGCTAATAGGTATTGCAAAACTGGTTTTGTAAAACATAACCTAACTTTTAGCTGCTAGTAGGCCTTAGTTTTGTAGTCACTCAAGTTATGTTACAACATTTTCTTTTATACTGTTAGCAAGTTTTTTTTCTGTGAGCCTTCTTTCGAGAGATGCTAGAAAAGGAATAGAAATCTTAGTTGAATAACAAATAAAGCATGATATTGCTCGTAATGTTGACTAATATTCTGGGAAGTTTATTACTTTATTAGGGTCGTAAATTAACTCTACGTACAAAACAAACAATCTACATACATAATTTTAAACAAAAGTTCTGCAGGAAGGTAATCAAAGTTTATGAGGGACCCTAAAATTATAGCGTTTCCATATTACCCAATCCGATATCGAAGTAAGACAACGCTGCGATATTAGCGATAGAAAATGTATGAAATGTGTTGAAAAAATAAGAAAAATTAGAAAAATAAGAAATAAAAATACAATAAGACGATGATCGGCCATGAGAGTAGACTTGCTCAAGAACTATCACATTTCTATCATACACATTATGTAGGTAAGTATTGACTACATATACATAAAAAAAAAAAAAAACACGCCTGTATTCCCAAATGGGGTAGGCAGAGCACACGAAACGTTACCGCTTCGGAGCCACTTTTAGCAATTTAAGGTTTTAAGTTTGACAAAAACGGTACAATAGTGACAGGTTGCTAGCCTGTCGCCTACGGTGTACCTTAACCTATGTCCTCAGTCGCCTCTTACGACATCCATGGAAGAAATGGAGAGGTGTTATTCTAACCCTACACCACACGGGTATTGACTGTACTGTGTAATTACATAGTTACGTAAGTATTTATCATTGTAATCGAACGAGAACAGAGAAAATTTTATCATTTATCTTGCTCGGTAATCCTTTGTGTTTCGGCGTGGAGAGACAGCCGGTGAAATTACTGGCACTTAAGGTATCCCGTCTTAGGCCTCTAGATTGGCAACGCATCTGCAATCCCCCTGGTGTTGCAGGTGTCTATGGGCGGTGGTGATCTCTTACCATCAGGAGACCCACTTGCTCGTTTGCCATCCAGTAGAATATAAAAAATCAATGCGAGTTTTATGACAAGCGAAATATCGTTAGATGGGGTTAGCATCGTGAGGTCCGTTTGACGCAAGTTTGACGTTATAATCTGAATAAACTAACAATCATAAACGTGACCCAAAAGTCAAAATTCAAACGAACCTCACGATAAATAATAATAAATAAATAAATATCTAAGGACACTTGACACCAATTGACCTAGTCCCAAACTAAGCAAAGCTTGTACAATTTATTAAAACTCATCAACTAATTAAGATTGAAATAACAATATTGTATATGCATAACGAATAATACAAACTGATATCACTTACTTAACCTAATGAGAAGCTAGGATCAATTTTACTGGAATAATGTGAACCGGGCATACCTCCGCAATTATAATTATTATTAACTTCAAATTAAGCATACAAGTAGGTATATGGATATAAGGCAACAGATAAATAAATAAATAAATAATAAATATCACGGGACAATTCACACCAATTAACCTAGTCCCAAAGTAAGCTTAGCAAAGCTTGTGTTATGGGTACTGAGCAACGGATGAATATAATTATATAGATAGATAGATACATACTTAAATACATATTAAACACCCAAGACCCGAGAACAAACATTCGTATTTTTTCATACAAATATCTGCCCCGACACGGGAATCGAACCCGGGACCTCAAGCTTCGTAGTCAGGTTCTCTAACCACTAGGCTATCTGGTCGTCTAAATATACTTATATAAACATACTTATATTGATAAATACATACTTAAATAGATAGATTTAAATAAATATCCAAGACCCGAGAACAAACATTCGTGTTATTCACACAAATATCTGCCCCGGCCGGGATTTGAACCCGGGACCTCAAGCTTCGTAGTCAGGTGCTCTAACCACTTGGCCATCCGGTCGTCTGAGCTAGCGGCTACTAGCGGCAGACAGCCTGCTACAGAAACTCTCATTGACATTGCGACAGTGTGAATCGAATGGGTTTTCTGCCCAAAAAAAATACCCAATGTTTCATTTGGGCAAATGGTTAATTTCCCAACTATCATTCTCCGAAACCATAAAATATTATTTTTGGAACTTTCATAATTAAACCTAACCTAACCTACTGTTAGCAAACTACTACTGGCTACTGTGGCAAATGACTGACCAGAAGCCAGTAAGCCGAGAAGTTCTGACAAGGAAATGGCGATGGATTGGACACACGCTTCGAGGGTCAAATGATCACCTGCCCAAGCAGGGTCTCCGTTGGCAATCTACTGGCAGAAGACGGCCAGGACGTCCTCGGACCACGTGGAGGCGATCAGTTGAGAAGGAGGCTGGCTCAATTGGTCTCGGCTGGGAAGAGCTGGAAGAAGCCGCGCAAGATCGAGCCAAATGGAAAACTCTTCTACGAGCCCTATGTCCCTAGTGAGGGATAACAGGATCACATCATCATCATCATCATCAACCTACTGTTGTAGGTTAAATTTGCTTTCGGAGAAATTTGATAATGGGAAATGAAAATGAGACATTTGCCCAAACGAATCATTTAGGAAAAAAAATTGTGCAAACGGCAGTACACTGAATTGAAGTTTCCATTTGTTGCAAATCAGTTTTGATTTTTAGGGTTGCCAGAACGAGGTCAGCTTTGCAATACTGTACTGCCAAAATTTGCTAGTCTTAACTAAGTGAATGCAAGCAATCTACATGTCACTGCATACACGAGCGCACCAAGAGTGGACTCGCCTTAAGGGCATGCAGGCATATGCAGGTAGTTCATTGGGTCGGCAGTAAAGTGCATCCCACTGGGTCCCCCCCCCCCTCCTCCGTGCAGCCGGCGCTAATGCTTCACGCAGCTCTACTGCGCCGCTCTAATTAAAGTGGGGTAAATACTTTGCTGTTTTCCAATTCAAGCCGTAAAACATGAAGAGTGATAACTGGGAAATTTGGAAAGGTAGGTACTCGTACAGTTGAACTAATTAATTAAATGACCCTCCGTGGAACCTTACTGTGAAAAGATTGTACGATATTGGTTGATATTGGTCACAAATGTTTTGCTCTATTTGTCGATCCTTGTTTTTTGGATTGCTCCTCTACCACTCAAAGGTTGACTGGCAGAGATCCCTGCAAGGATAAGTCCGCCTTTGTACTTAACACAACTTTTATTTATGTAACCTTTTTGTTTTTCCTTTTTGTACAATAAAGAGTATAAACAAACAAACAAACAAATAAAATGGCTCGTCAGTACGCTTGTACGGTAGAAATATTGTTTATTATATTTAGAATTTGGAAGCCGTGGTGGCCTAGTGGTTTGACCTATCGCCTCTCAAGCAGAGGGTCGTGGGTTCGAACCCCGGCTCGCACCTCTGAGTTTTTCGAAATTCATGTGCGGAATTACATTTGAAATTTACCACGAGCTTTGCGGTGAAGGAAAACATCGTGAGGAAACCTACACAAACCTGCGAAGCGATTCAATGGTGCGTGCGAAGTTCCCAATCCGCACTGGGCCCGCGTGGGAACTATGGCCCAAGCTCTCTTGTTCTGAGAGGAGGCCTGTGCCCAGCAGTGGGACGTATATAGGCTGGGATGATGATATTTATAATTTAGGTTGGTAGTATCAATCTTGGCTGCACAAATGAAGGTATCGTTTTTCGCCTTGCTGTCTTAATAAAAAACTAAAATGGGAAAACAAATCAAGTTGTTTGTAGAACACTGCTACCTTAAGTAAGTTGGACTTAAACAGACGGGATCTAGTCCCTTGACTTGAAGTTTAACAAAGTTTGACACTACATTATTTCTCCATTTACGTTTTTTTTTATAGTTTTTACGGCAGTCGGAATGATTGTGGGTCCCCCCACTCCCAGTGGTCGGATCGACTTAGAATTCTGCAACTTACCTACCAACATATACCTACAGTGTACGGTCGAACAAATTGAATCATGACCCAGAATGGAACCTTTTAATAATCAATTTCATTATGATTTCCTTGACCAAAGTATGAGATGTCAACATGACAGTAGTTAGCGCATTCATGATACAATTTATTCGACTGTCACGCTGCAAAACAATATAAAAACTTCAAAAGATTCACTACGACATTTTAACATACCTACTCGTATTTCTCATTACTAATTACTAGCGTTTACCCGCGGCTTCGCACACGTAAATCATTGGATACAGCAGTTGAATTGAAATTCCTGGATTTTATTAAATTCTCATGGGAATTCCCTAAAATTACATCGTTGTTTCATTGACGTTAAATTAAAACACCCATGCCAAATTTCATGACTCTAAACACAGCGGTTGTTATTTCGAGATTTTATCCCTATCCCGTGGGAATACCTAGGTGTTATTCCAGATGTCCAGCTATCTATACATATATACCAAATTTGTTGACTCTAAGCCCAGCAATTATTACGGCGAGATTTTATCCCTATCCCGTCGGAACATCGGGATATAAAGTAGCCTAGCCTATGTGTTATTCCAGACGTCCAGATACCTAAATACCAAATTTCATGACTCTACGCCCAGCGATTGTAATTTAGAGATTTTATCCCTATCCCGTGGGGATATCGGGATAAAAAGTATCCTATGTTTTAATCCAGGTTATAAATTAACTTTTTGCTAAATTTCAACCAAATCCGTCCAGCCGTTTAAGCGTGAAGAAGTAACAAACATACTCACTCACTCACTCACAAACTTTTACATTAATAATATTAGTAGGAAGCAACGAAGCACGAGCGGCCCTCGTTAGCAGCGATTTCGTTCTGAACCAAATTGTTCAAGTAGAAAGTTCTAAATAAGCGTGCTTCATCGTCGAACGGTTTCAGGATTCCGCAACCAAAAAGACAAAATGTAGTCCGTTACCTTATGTCCAACGGTGGACGTCCAACGGCTGATGGTGATGATGATGATGAATGTAAACTCTTTATTGTGTGTACTAAAGAAAAGAAACAAATACAATTAACAAACTGAGGGGAGGCTGGAGTTAACTCACGCTTTACTAGTCCCGCAACAGCAGAAATGAATTCGTAAATAAAAACTTACAAACAAACTTACAAACTTATTGTATTACTATAGTTTTTGAATTTACAAACTTATTGTATTACTATAGCGTTAGCCCGCGGCTTCGCCCGCGTGGAATTCGGTTATCGCGCGCTGTTCCCTCGGGAACTGTATTTTTCCGAGATAAAAAGTAGCTATGTCACTCTCTGGCCCATAAACTATTTCTATGCCAAAAATCACGTCGATCCGTCGCTCCGTTTCGACGCGAAAGACGGACAAACATACAAACGCACACACTTTCGCATTTATAATATTAGTATGGATGTCGGCGGCCGATCGTAAAATCCGCCAGATCACGAAATTCCTAGGCATATCGCGAAACGCCGCCATTTCATGATATGCCTAAACGTTGGCCAGGCATATCATGATGTTACTGAGAAATAATACGGCAGATCGATTAGAGCAACGCATTCGTCGATATTCCTAGCTCTATACCGGGCACATCGTAAAATAGTTTCTTTTTTGGCCACTGGTGGCGCTGCGTATGCAATGGCGGCCGTGACCAGCTGACCGCCCGTGTTTGTTTAGCTCGTGAAAAATGTCGGCGTCGCAACAAAATGATCTTTAACCGAAAATAGTGATTGAATTCAAAATAGAAGTGCAAAAGAAGCTTTTGAACATCAGCTCCGTTCTTTTTATGTGAATCAAACGGATTCTGTGCACAATGTAAAAAAACCATGGACGTCTTTTAGAGGTTAGTATTTTGTTGGTAAATAAAGTATTCACTAGTTGTTATTTATTTATATAGAAAAATTTAGGTACGACGAGCGAAGCGAGGAGTGGTTAGTATTAATTGTGATCACGACGCACGAGCCGAGCGAGCGAAGCGAGCGTGCCGCGGCAGCGGCCGGCGAAGTGCCAGAACCGATATGGCGGCGTTTCATGATATGCCTAGGAATTTCATGATCTGCCTAAACTGGCCAAATCATGAAATAGCGGCGCTTCATGATATGCCTAGGAATTTCATGATCTGCCTAAACGTCACTAGGCAAATCACTAAACGGTGAGTTATGAACGATATGGCGGATGTCCCTTAGCCAATTCATGAAATGGCGGCATTTCACGATATGCCTAGGAATTTCGTGATCTGGCGGATTTTACGATCGGCCGCCCATGGATACAAGCAGGGCGGCAAAATCATTTGAGATTACAAATATTCAAAGCAAGCGCGGTTATTCTTTAACCCCCGGCGCAAAAAGAGGGGTAGACCGCTATGTGTGTCTGTATGTCTGTCTGTGGCACCGTAGCTCTTAAACGGGTGGACCGATCTGAATGCATTTTTTTTATTGAAATCAGATTTTCTAGCGATGGTTCCTGGACATGTTTCATCAAAATCGGTTTATCCGTTTTTGAGATATTGAACTTTGAAGTGACAAAGTCGGGGTGTTTTCCACCTTTTTGTTGGGTAGATTAGGTTATTAAAAGCCTTTATTTAGTTTCAACTTCAACTGTCCCATTGTCTGTCTGTCTGTCTGTAGTCAAATCTTGCATGTTCAATTCGACCAACTTCCAGTAGGTAGTCGGATTGGCTTGAAATTTGGCATAAGTACTTATGTAAATTACGTGACAATACAATAATCTGTTAGTGACATCCCGGTAGTCCGGCCAGGATCGTCTCCGCAGGATGGAACTCCTCAACGATTAATGGCTCGACTTGAAATTTGGTACCGAAATTTAGTCGAGATGACAATACAAGTACAGTTAACAAAAAATAGTCAACAGAAAAAGCTTGTAAGAATTAAAAATGAAAATTTTAACACTTATTTCATAACATAACGCTTACTTTCATTTCATTTTAAACGTAGTCCTTTGCAAAGTAACGCCCAAAACACAGTACTCGAACGTTTTAACTTTTAAAATTGGCTCAAAGTAGTTTCGATTTCTTCCAGCAAATAGCTCTCCACGAGCGCGCAATCTCGCGGCGCTCGCGTCGGTCCGCCTGCCGAAGCTATCTCGGCAGGTGCACAGGGCTGGCACTTCCAAGTTAAATCCAAGTCAAAGGGGTGATTCCTCGAAAATACTGCAATGCAAAACAAACACACATGCGAAGTACGAGTAATAAGTACACACACACACACACAAACATCACGCCTGCAGGGCTACTACAAAACTCAAAACTCGAAGTAGAGCACACGAAACGTTACCGCTTCGGAGCACTTTTAGCAATTTTCGGTTTAAAGTTTGACAAAAACGGTACAATTGTGACAGGAGACTAGCCTGTCGCCTACGGTATACCTTAACCTATATCCTCAGTCGCCTCTTACGACATCCACGGAAGAAATGGAGAGTTGTAATTCTAACCCGACACCACTCGGGTATACCTAAGTAGTGCGAGAAAAATTCAGTACCTAGTATCTCTGATCTCTGTCTGGTTGAGTTCGAAACGCTTCAGTGTGGTGTGGAGGTGGTGATAGATGGGTTTGTGTGATATAAAATATATATAAAACTAGCTCAGCGATACTCGCTCAGCGCTGTTAGCTTGGCGGCCGCCCGGCTCGAGCGAGTGGAGCGAGTAATCGCCCGTCGTGCTCGAACACTCGCTTCTCACTGCTCGCCCACTCGTTTCTAGTTACTCGCTCTGCTCGCTTCTCGCTTATCGTCGGCGGTGGGACAAATGCCTTATGTGTGTTCTTACAGTGTGGAGGTGGAGGAACTGCATGAACACGCATATTTTGCATAAGCTTAACTATCATTAAGGTCGCGGGTGAGCAAGGAAATTATTTTATTTCAAGGCTAAGTAAAGTAAAGCTTGTAATAAACCGGCCAAGAGAGTGTCGGACACGCCCAAAATAGGGTTCCGTAGCCATTACGAAAAAAATAAGTAACACTTTTCTAAGGATTTCGTATTTTATACGGAATCTTCCAAGTTTAGGTATATTTTATACCTTAGGCTACTATTTAAGAGTAAAACTCTTAATATTTCTCAAGCAAACTTAGCCATTATAGTTTTCCTTGAAAGTTTGGCATACTTACTACCATCCTGAATTTTTTCAAATTTTTCCACCCACCGGTTTAAACTTTAGAGGGGGGACGCTCTATTTTAATGAAAATTTGCACTTTAAAATTGAATATTTCGCAAAAAAAATCAATGAATTGAAAAATCGACTTAGATAGCTATCCAACGATACCCCACACATAGGGTTTGATGAGAAAAAAAAATCACCCCCACTTTACGTCTATGGGAGGTAGGTACCCTAAAAAAATGTTTCTTTAATTTTTTATTGTACCATTTTGTTGGCATAGTTTACATATATAGCCGTGAAAAATTAAAGAAAGAAAGAAAGAAAGAAAATACATTTATTCACAACACAAGACACAACAATAGTATTAAGTACAAACAGACAACACGTAGGAAAGTATGTGTCATTGCGGTTGTGAATAGGACACTGGCTCAGCATAATGCTGAAGCGTTAATAATAAACACCCCCACAGTTTTCTAGCACTGATAATCCCTGAGCAAAGCCGCGGACGGACGGACAGACAGACAGACATACAGACAGACAGACAGACAGACAGACAGACAGACAGACAGACAGATAGTCAGACAGACAGACATGGCGAAACTTTAAAGGTTCCGTTTTTGCTATTTTGGCTCCGGAACCCTAAAAAAGTAGATAAGGATCTAAGAGAATACTCATAGACTCTTGTGGCAACCTTGCGCTGTAGGTGCGGTGGGAAATTGAGTATTTTCCAGTTTGTTTTCCTTAAGAGTGGCTCGAGAGTAGGGTTGCCATTTGCCATACGTCAGGATTTGTCCGGACATGCCCGGATTTTTGACCCTTTGTCAGGATTGCGGCCGGACTTACCAAGTGTCCGGATTTTTAGAAATGACCTCATTGAAAAAAAAAATATTTGTTTTCATGATACGTTAATTACACCGTTTTTAGGGTTCCGGACCGGAAACGGAACCCTTATAGTTTCGCCATGTCTGTCTGTCTGTCTGTGTCTGTCTGCCTATCTGTCTGTCTGTCCGTCCGCGGCTTTGCTCAGGGACTAGCAATGCTAGAAAGCTGTAATTTTGCACAAATATGTATGTAAACTATGCCTACAAAATCAAACTATCAAGGAAATCTATAACGGCTAAGTTTGCTTGACAATTATTAGTATTAAATAGCAGCCTAAGGTATAAAATATACCTAAACTTAGAAGATTTCGTATAAGTAAAATACGAAATCCTTAGAAAAGTATTACTTATTTTTTTCGTAATGGCTACGGAACCCTATTTTGGGCGTGTCCGACACGCTCTTTTCCGGTTTTTTATGAGTACGTAGGATAAATTAAAGCTAAAGAGATCTCAATAAATTATTTGCATCAAATAAAGTTGATTTATTTAGTTAACGCAAGTAGGTAAGAGTTCGAATTGCTATTTATTTTTTCCATTGTGACACGAAAATTAATCATACAGTACTTATCGATAATTTTCGTGTCACAATGGAAGTGTCGAGGCACCGGCTGCGCCGGCACGTCCTTCAACCACCTCAAATCTCTGTTACAAGAAAATGTCCGGACTTTTAATTTTTTCATATGGCAACCCTAACTTGATAGCAAGTGGACTGTGGCGAGTGGCCTGGGTGGCACTCGCCACACGTGCTGCCGCTAGTTTAGTAAAAAGAAACCAGGTATTTTTACAGCTGGAGAGCACAAACAACACAAATCCAGTTTCATCAATTAAGTATATATATTGTTAATGTGCAATGAATAAAAAACTATCTTGTTTTAAGTCATTACACTCTTGACAGAACTAATGTGGTCGTGTTGAAGATTTATACTTCGTTTTTAGGGCTCCGGAGCCAAAATGGCAAAAACGGAACCCTTATAGTTTCGCCATGTCTGTCTGTCTGTCTGTCCGTCCGTCCGCGGCTTTGCTCAGGGACTATCAATGCTAGAAAGCTGTAATTTTGCACGGATATATGTGTAAACTATGACGACAAAATGGTATAATATTTTTTTTTAATTTTTTTAGAGTACCTCCCATAGACGTAAAGTAGGGGGGATTTTTTTTCTCATCCAACCCTATAGGATGTTAGTAAGTATATCAAACTTTGAAGGAAAACTATAACAGCTAAGTTTGCTTGAGAATTATTAGTAGTTTAAGAGCAAATAGCAGCCTTAGGTATAAAATATACCTAAACTTGTAAGATTCCGTATAAAATACGAAATCCTTAGAAAAATATTATTACTTAATTTTTTGGTAGTGGCCACGGAACCCTATTTTGGGCGTGACCGACACGCTCTTGGCCGGTTTTGTATTTCACCGCATACATTGAAAATTACGTTTAATCTGTATGAACAAAATGAAATTAACAGTTACCATATTTTTAATAAGTTACAGAACAAACAGTAGCTCAGTTATGCGACTAGATCCAGCCTTAGACTGAAAGCCCCATGGTCAATGACACGCTGGAGATATAGGTACGATCTTTTAAATAAAACGTGTATGCGTCTACGCCAGCCGTCTTACACCCACCTGCTGCAGCTATTCCAGTGCATCGACGTGCTCCTGACAGCCTGCATTAAGGCGATCGGGCCGGCAACTCACCTGACGCGGGCATTATTGCTTCCGCCGGACCGTAGCTGCTGCCTCAGCCGCGTGTGTGCACAATGCTGATAAAATGTACTCTGGATTTTCATTTCTTTGAGAAATTGAGTTGAACTGATGAACTGCGGAGAACTTGTACATAAACATTGGTATGGTCGTAACTACATCCCTACTTCCCTACTAATATTATAAATGTGAAAGTAACTCTGTCTGTCTGTTACCTTATCATGCTTCCACCACTGAACCGAGTTAGACGAAATTCGGTATGGAGATCATTGGAGTCCCGAGGAAGGCAGGTTTCTTTTTATCCTGGAAAATGCGTAGTTCCCGCGGGACAGCCATAATTGTACACAGACGGAGTCGGTAGGACATAGGGTACTTTTAATCCCGGAAAAATGTGTAGTACCCGTGGGGTAGCCATAAGCAAATTCTACGCAGACAGAGTCGCGGGCAACAGCTAGTTTTATATATAAAGACGTGAAAAGCTACTTTATTTTTATGTAGTTCTCTCCGTAATTATGTAGTTCTCTACCTAAGTAAGTAGTAAGATCAATTGCACTTTAGAAAAGTTAAGACAACCTCGACATTGTCATTTCAATGTTCAATATCTCAAAAACGACAACCGATTTTTATCGAACTTAGCTAGAACAACCGTAAGGAAACTCGCTTTTACGTAAAAAAAACGCATTGACACTGGTGCATCTTTGAATGCTACGATGCTACGGACAGACAGACGGACATTGGCGTCAAGTGGCAATTACACTAAATCGTTCGCCCCATGCTGCATGCGGCGACCACAAAAGTGAAATAACACGGTAGTATAACTTAGTATAAGACGACGTTCGTTGGCCTAAGTAGTTTGAAACAAGTTCGGTGCGAACAATTCAACCCATTCTAGACCTGTTTTCAAATATTTTATAAAATATATTTATAAAAGCTTAGGCTGGTTATGTTATAGGAAAGAATCCTTCCTGTTGTAGCGACTCCTAGCGCCATCTAGAACAACAATAGAAACTCTGACCATGTTCTACATCGCGCTATCGAAGTTTCTCAACGCGGTCGCATATATACAAGTTCCGACGCTCTTCCTTCGGACTTCGGTCCCCAGGCATAACACCTGCCTGGAGAGAGATCTCTCTATTGGAGCTCCCCCCACATTGGTGACCCCGACAATGGACGAAAAACGCAGCCTTCGAAGACATCCAAGACGAAGACGCGGTCTCACAGCAGGCCAGACTAACCACACCGTGCACCACTAGCATGTAACTACATATGCCTGGTGTCTACAGTGTGACAACCTCAACTCAACGCAGCTCACCGCAGCTCACGCCACGCAGCTCAACACGGCTCACCCACAGCTACGCAGCTCAACGCAACTCAATTCAACGCTCGCCAACAAGGCTCCGAGCAACACACTCAAGCAACTGGCACCTGCAAGCGCCCACATGACGCACAGACTACACCGCACTCCACGCCGACCTCCGGTCTAAAAAGGGGGGCTGATGTAGCGACTCCTAGCGCCATCTAGTGAACAACAATAGAAACTCCGACCATGTTCTACATCGCGCTATCGAAGTTTCTCAACGCGGTCGCATATATACAAGTTCCGACGCTCTTCCTTCGGACTTCGGTCCCCAGGCATAACACCTGCCTGGAGAGAGATCTCTCTATTGGAGCTCCCCCCACACTGTTAAAAAAAAACAGTATCTGGGAAGAAATTTTTATTTTCCATAAACTACCAGACCAGTCCTGGTTATTTTATAGGAAAAATCCTTCCTGTAAAATACTAGTTATCTGGGAAGATATTTTTATTCTCCGTAAACTACCAGACCAGAGCTGGTTATCGTGCAGGAAAAAATCCTTCCCGTCAAAAAACTAGTTAATTATCTGGGAAGATATTTTTTCCTTCGTGGCTGCTGGTTAGCTAACATCCATCGGCCATCTGTCAGGAACAAAGGTAATCGCCGCTTAAAACTGATAACCCCCCTTTTTGAGTCGGAGGTTAATAAAGAGAGATCTATAATTTGACCCCTCCCGTCCTTCAAGGAGCTGTTCATTCACAATTTGATGGACAGAGGTTTACAATATCCTGTCACGGGAGCCAGGCCTGTAATTACGGCAGTCCCGGTGCTCTGTGCTTTGCCGCCATTTTGTTGCGGTAATTATCGAGGTAGTTGGCGGCGTGGCAGAATTATAAGTATCGTGTTACTCGACGTAGTGTGTGCTGTAGTGTAACGTACATCGTAGAGTTTAATGTCGTATACAGGTTGGAAATTTTAAAGGCACCTGGGGGAGAGTACCTACTGTAAATATTGAAGAAGGCTCTAAATACTGAAAGGAAAATTATTTGCTTTTAAAAGGAACAAACTGCATTGAAAGATTTTTTAAAATGGAATCGCCACACCCTAGAATCGAACTGGCAAAAAATTTAGCGGGTTTAATCTCTCTAACAAAGTTAGTAAATTAAATGAATGTAAAAACGAAGCAATGAATAATTAAAAGTGTGATTTCTTTTTAAATCGAATGGGATGTTACATATGAGTAATGAAAAAAGTTAATTTTGTAAGTAGGCCGCTAAGAGCTGTTTTACTTATCTACTACCTACCTACCAGCAGCCCTTTCAGAAAGATCATCATTGCCAAGAATAATTTGCCGTTTTGCCACCTACGTTTTTAAATTTTTGTTTTCTATAAACTGTATATATTTGTATGTTAGTCTTTAAGGTATTCTAAAATTGAACAGTTTTTCTTGCATTCATGTTGTCTTATCTCTAACATGCATATACAGAGCACCGGGCTACCAGTGGAAGATGACTTTAGCATCTACCCGCACAAGGCATGCCTGAGACATTATAGTTTCTCCAAATGCGACTATCCCGGCTGACAGATATAGTTGAACTATAAATATTACCAAACATTGTCTTACGCGGTGAGCGGCAAGTGCATAGATTATCTGATACAAAACTGATGTGCGTCAAACGCATTGTATTTAACCCAGCGTTTATCGCGTAAAAACAACCGAGCGCTAAAGCTAGGAGTGTTTTGCTCTCTCGAAAGTATCACGGCTCCCCAACTTATGACATCCTGTTCGCTCGCCTCTTGTTAAAAAAGCAATTATACGTTCAAAAGCGTCCAAGTCCAACCTTAATTTTTGATTAGGTTGCGTACAAAAACCTGCCTATATACCTAAATACCTTGAGTCTCTTTAGTCTGTCGCGCGGCAAGACATCGCAATAGCCTTGATATTTGTGTGTTTCGAGTAGGGTTGGTAAGCCTGCTTAGCGGAGGCGGTGAAAGTGGAAGTTGAAACAATATAAATTCAATTCATGGATCATTAAACATTCATAGTTCACAGATAGGTTCGTACACATTTTACTGGAACTACTAATGATTTAAATTAAGATGGGGCCAGTCAAGGGCATAGCCGTGGGCGTCCCCCGAAATGTTGAAAACATTAGATACATTAATTTTGTATAGACTATATTTTTTTTATTCGACTGGATGGCAAACGAGCAAGTGGGTCTCCTGATGGTAAGAGATCACCACCGCCCATAAACATCTGCAACACCAGAGGTATTGCAGATGCGTTGCCAACCTAGAGGCCTAAGATGGGATACCTCAAGTGCCAGTAATTTCACCGGCTGTCTTACTCTCCACGCCGAAACACAACAGTGCAAGCACTGTTGCTTCACGGCAGGATTAGCGAGAAAGATGGTGGTAGCAATCCGGGCGGACCTTGCACAAGGTCTACCACCTGCAAACTACTGTACTACTATATATACTATACTATATTTTTATTGTTATTTTAACGTAAATTTCTTTTAGTAGTTCCACTGTTGCGGAGGCCGAGGTGAACTCCCGTTACAACCCTACTTTCGAGGCGCCTCAGCGGGCCCGGGGTAAGGCGCGGGGCGGGAGAGGTCTCGTTTGATTAATATTTACGTTCCGCCCTGGGCCGTTCGAGACACTTATTTGCGTGTTGTTGATGTTTTCTAAGCGCAAGTGGAGGAGCCTAATAGGGCGGGGGGTCGTACGAATACTACAGGAATCCTATCCTACTAATATTATAAATGTGAAAGTTTGTGAGTGAGTGAGTATGTTTGTTACTTCTTCACGCTGAAACGGCTGGACGGATTTGAATGAAATTTGGCAAAAAGTTAGTTTATAACCTGGATTAGAACATAGGATACTTTTTATCCCGATATTCCCACGGGATAGGGATAAAATCTCGAAACAACAACCACAGGGCTTGAGTCATGAAATGTAACGTCAATGAAAAAAACGATTTAATTTTCGGGAATTCCCACGAGATTTTTTTAAAATCCTGGGATTTCAATTCAGCTGCCGGACCTAATGATTTACGTGTGCGAAGCCGCGGGTAAACACTATATATATAATATAAAGGTGAACTAATAAAACATCTCCGAGGTCACGTGCGCCACATTCTTTAAGACCACTAAGTCAAATAGCAGATTCATAACAGGAGTCGCAAAAATCTCAATATTTTCAGAAATCGGCAAAAAGCAGATCTTAAGTACTACAAAAGTCTACAACAAAGATTGACAAAGAAAGACTGAAACTACGTTGTGTTTATTGAACAGCAAATAGGTATAAGTAAGATTCGATTTAAAAAAAATGGTTTCACGCCATAAATAAAAATAAAATGGCGTATGAGCAGCTTTAAGAATCCCTGATTGCTCAAAATGAGATGAAAAACCACTGTAAGTAACTAAAATACCAGTAATTTTCATTTTTAATACGTTTACTTACCTCCTTTTGCTACTTACGTCAGATTGTCTCTTCATGATACCATGCATTCCAATTATACATATTTATGACATAATAAGGTACAGTCACCTGCATAATATCTGCCACAGCGGAGCGTGCCAATATTTACTAGGTAATGTTACGGCGAATAACGTATGGCAAACTGTTTCATTTCGCAACTTTTCATTTCCCAACTGTTTAATATTTCTGTAACAGTAAATATTTCAGGATTTTTATAAAACCAACCTAACCTGTTTAGGTTCTAAAGGGTTCTACACGATGGTCCTGAAATAAATCCTGAAATATTTACAATTTTACAGTTTGCGAAATGAAAAGTTGCGAAACGAAACAAGTTACCAAGCGTTAGGTAGGTACGTTGCGAAAAGGCAATACCTACCCGATAATCTGACACGTCCTGCCGGCCCTAGAAATACAGTCGTATCAATATTTATGCACGCTTTGTTGTGTCATATATTGCTGCTGGTGACTGTACATAATGTAAAGGTAAATAATGGTCAAATTATGTTAAGGAAACGGACCCAAGAGCCGTGTGAGTAATGTCTTCATCCTTCATCTCGGCCTATATTCGTCCCGCTGCACGGCACAGGCCTCCTGTCGGAATGAGCAGGCTTGGGCTATTTTCCCACGCACCACGCATGCCCACTGCGGATTGGGAACTACACACATGAAAATCACGTATGGAAGTGGGTAGGTACCGAATTGAGACTATTGAACTTTACCTACGAGTACTCAATAACTGAGTTCTAGTCTAGACTATTAGAAAATTAGACTTGATTTTCCTTTTTTCGTTTTTATTTCAAGTTTTTTAAGGGTTTTTGTTTTGCTTTTCGCTTTTGTTCCTTCACAAGTGCCTTCTTTCTTACCTGTAACTTGCTTGCTCCTGCTTGTCATAAATCTACTTCGTACGAAAAAAAAAACACATAGCAACTACTCAAATTATCCTTATAAGAGCGGGCTTAGCGAGTTCGGAGCGGTATTTGAGGTAAATAAAGTTTAAAAGGACTAATTAATATTTATTATCTAATTAGTAATTTTCAAATTGCGTGCCGCGGCTTTTACATAAAAATAAAAATAAAAAACATATAAAATTAACTAAAACGGGCTTCCTCTTCCAAAGGCAGCGCAGCGCGGGGCATCGTGCCTAAAACGCTAGCGGCGTTGCCTCGTTGCACTGCAAGGCTCAGTCTTTGGGCGAAGAAAAAGTCTGCTCTTTGGCGACATCTTTTGCAATTTCAAAAAGTAAATTCAAATTGGTTTCTGACTTTTGGACATGAGCACGTAGAAGACTTCGCAGTTTACATAAAACGTCAGAAGATGTCGCTACTGCTGACGCAACAAACAAACAAAAGGTCGATTGTAGCAGCATTGCGTAAGATGGCGCTAACCTAAAAGAAATTAAAAAACATGCCACGGTTCTCGTTGACACTAGGCATTTCTGACATGTGCAATATCGTTAGATGGCGTTAGAATCGTGGGGTCCGTTTGACGTTGCGTCTTGCTTTCCATTTTAGTTTCAACAAACGATCCCAAACGCGACGCAAATGTCAAACGGACCTGACAACACGATACCAACGCCATCTAGCGATATTCCACCCATCACAAAAGTCCTCTATCCTAAGTACCTACTATGATTTAGTTGTTATGAGGGTTTCACGACAGGTGAAATATCGCCAGGTGGCGTTAGTATCGAGTGGTCCGTAGGACGTTAGTCTTACTGCGATTGGCTCAATCAAGGCTCAATCCAAAATCACAAACATGACACGAATGTCAGTTATCTATCAAACACTTATCAAACAGCCCCTCGCTATCTTTGCTCGCTATAATTACTCCAACGCCAACTAACATAAACCTGTCACAGAACTTGCCGCATTCTTATTTATCTACTGTGTTGTGTCGCGATGCTTTCTGTCTCTCGCTCTCTCTAGCTTTGATGCGACACAACACAAGCCGTCACAATACTGCATCAGATAATATGAACGCAATGAACTAAAAGAATTTCCTTGCTCACCCAAGGTCGCGGGTGAGCAAGGAAATTCTTTTAGTTCATTGATATGGACCTCCGCACAGTAACGCCTGATTCAATAAATATGAACGCAACCATATAAAATTTATGAAACTTATCTCCATCTGAGGCTGTATTGCCTGACGTTTCTGATGCTCGCGATCGCAATCAAATGACAGTTTTTGTATGACAAATCTGTCATTTGATTGCGATCGCGAGCGAAAGAACGTTAGGCAATACGGCCTCTGTTCAAACATGTAAAATGAAACACGATAACAGTTCGCCTGTTTTTATTCAATTTAACAATACATAACAATTCATCTTACACTAATAATTTCTAGGGCATACTATACTCGCACTGGTCACGCTACAACCGATACAAGACTACTTACTAAACCAGTAATACGCTGTAAAAAAATGCAGGCACGTGCTGTATTAAATACAAGATCGCGTGACAAAAATGTTTAAATAAATAGGCAGTTGAAAATTTAAAAACAAAATGAATAACCTAACTTTCTTATTGTCTCAGACATTGGTCGAACCATGGCACGCCGACTCGACAAAGGAATCAAATAAGTTACTAATTACGTCTCTAATCATATAAATTTCGCCTTTATTCCTAATCTAATTATCATTTTTACTGAGTTGCCTACTCTACAGATTTCATACACTGTTTAAACAAAAATAAAGCATTTTGACTTCTTTTCGACTTTAAATAAAGGAAAGATTCGTTGGCGTATACGCAGTGCTGGATTTAAACAGAGCAGACAGCAATGTTTATATCTCTATTTTACGAAGTGACTGAGCATTGGTAAGGAGTATACTTAGAACGTGAACTCTGTAGCGCCGGGGTTCCCAAACTTTTTCAGTTTGCGGCGCTATTATAGGGTTAGATTTCGTCACGGTGCCCTTGCAGTTAGGGACTAGCTAATTGAAATAAGCAATGATGATTTTCACCAGATTGCCTAAGTTTCCCGGGTAACTGGAGTCCCACGCGCCCTAGGGCGCCGCGGCACAGTTTGGGAGCCCCTGCTGCGTGTGCGTATTGCACTCAGTTCCAACGATGTATTTACTACATCTGTCTGTGTGTCCTGTATCTGCGTTACTGCACCGTTGCGCAAATACTGTGGAAGCGAGTTTTTTGACAGGTGAAATATATCTAGATGGCGTTAGTATCGAGGCCCGTTTGACATTACAGTCTTGCTTGCGATTGATTCATTCTTCTTCTTCTCTTTTAAAATATGGATTTTCTGTCCTAATTAATAGGACAATTTCGCCAGTGTCAAAGTAAACTCTCTTTGAGAGGGACGTTGTACGGTGGTTGTAGTTTTTGCAACTTGATAGTAAAATTCCCGCATTAAAAAATGTCAGACACGAGAGCAATATAGAATTTTGTGATCACTGTTAAGGTTAATCGCCGCATAAAACACTATCAAAATTATACTTCAACCAGCCAAAGCAACAGAAATAGCAAAATTAGATATTGTCTACATCCGCCATGTTCGAATGCAACAAATCGAATCCGATTGGTTCATTTAGTTGTTCCAATTACAAACGTCACACAAATGTCAAAGTAGTCAAATGGATACGACACTAGCGCCAACCAGCCTGTCATAGAAAACCTCATTATTGCTTTAATAACACGCCTGAACTATCCAACACAATATTATCCATACGAACCCCCTTACAACGCGACTAAATTCAATGAATTACGATCAAAACTATTAAAAAACCAACTAACAGCAGCTGATTTTTAAATACTTGATCACAATGTCTTTTCAAAATTGATCATCACAATATGAGATCGCTGTAACGATCTATACTTACATAATTTATTCATTCTAATATACATACAATTTTACTAATATTGAAAAACGAGGGGCAAATTTACAGCCTTAATCCCCCGTTTTAAGGTCTACATTAATTCAACGCCGACGACCAACATATACGCGGCATATTCAATTTGATCTGCATTAGGAATAATTTAGAGTGTTAGCATAATAAAATTCATATAACTAAACCTATTTGTGCCTGTTACACAATTCTCGCAAAATAACATAAGTAGATATGGTTAAAAACTAATCAATACAAAAAATACAATAGATGTATTTGTATATTTGCCAGCTTGCTCAACATCAGTCAACAATATGCCACCATTAAAAAGGTGGCTAAATAAATGCTGGCCAATAGATAATACAAAAAAACTTTTATTAAATCAAATGTCACTTTAAAAAAAGGATGAACATAAACACTTCTGTGCTCGAATCTCTTTAAAAAAATCGTCGATGACTCCATCACGATTTTGGAGCTGGCTTATTTTACCAAGTCATTGAGTATTTCCATCCCAGCCTATATACGTCGTCCCACTGCTGGGCACAGGCCTCCTCTCAGAAACAAGAGGGATTGAGTATTTATTATTTTAATATCGACCAATGATTTAAAACATAAAAAGATAAAGCATTATTGTTATCTTAACCACATACCAACGTATTGTTTGATAATTCCAATAATAACAATTCGATAATCGCGAGTACCGTTTAATTTTTTTAATTTTCCAATTATGTCTCGAGAGTTTAAGTAATATTGAAGCCTTTGTAACACTGCAAAGTGACTATTTAGGCTGTTCCACGTATCTTAAAGCAGCGTGGAGTAAACGTAACGTATATTGTTATAGATACCGCTGGGTGTCGCTTACCATCAGGCGATCCGTTTGCTCGTTTACCACCTATTCCATAAAAAAATCTATAATGGTGTCCCTCACTACCATGACCATCGCCACATATATCATGGAGAATGTTAAAAAGTTATATTTTCAATAAAGCATAAGAAGAATAATATTTTCAAAATTGGTGACACTTCTTCATTGAGTATGGTTCCTTTGTAGCAACCCAAGATATGATACTGCTTAACTTTTTACCCAAACAATATCGTGGTATTAAATTTTTCTCCAAAAAATCGTTTTATAATCTAAAAGGAACCCCCAGATTACGCGAGCCTTCTGCGATGAGATAAGGTACAGAATATCATGTGTGTGCAATGTGATGTGTGTATTACAATTAGATTTTAAGTTTTATCCTTTATGGACCTCCGCAAATTAAAGCCTGATTCAATAAATTATTTGATTCTTTAGTTGTAAAATTGTGTTCAGAAGCAACGCTACACAAACCGGCATCCATACTATAAGGCTGGAAACAGTGCTCGACCGAAGGTACGTCCTGACCGTCGGTTGCGAAAATTCATTCAGTGCTACGCTGACGGCGAACTGCGACGCGTGTGTACTGTTCACAGGGCGGTCGCTCCGTCAGCGAAGCACTGAACGCATCCATACAATCTCTAGCTCGTCGGTCGACCGACGCCGCGCGACCGACGAGTTGGACCGACGGCTCGACCGACAATCACGCGCGTACCGTCAGCGTAGCTGTGTGCGCATTCATAGACTTGCAGAGATATAGCTACGCTGACCAACGATCAGCGCTGACCGTCGGTCGAGCACTGTTGCCAGCCTAAGCTAGGCTAGGGTATAATAAGGTTGCTTTCTCATCAAAATTTTATTATGCTAAGGAAACGACGAGCGAGGTCATAGCTACCAGCACCAGTGCTAAGCTGAGCTATCGGTGGATGTCATACAAGTTTAATACTACGCAGCCTAGCAGGTCTCAGGTGGAAAAGCAGCCTAACTGTACGAATGTGCGCAAGCGGCGAGTTTTTCGCTCGGCTTTTTTTAGTGTTGTTCGGTAAAGTTCGTCAATTTAGGGGACACGCGAGCGAAAAACCCCAAAGTATGCAAAGTTACTCAACCAATTTAATTCCTAGGCCACCGGGAAATCTTATAACAATAGGGTGTTATATAACGTCATTGTACGTACATGTTGGATATTTCTGTCTAATTTTTTATGTTTCAAAAATCCTTCCACAGTTCGAACGGTTGTGTTGCTCTGATGATGCACTCTGTTTGTGTTCGAAACGCCTGACGTTCGAAACGGTAGTGTGGCGGTGACAGTCGGGTGTGTGTGATGAGATGAGTATTCCTTAAAAACAAATGCTTGGATATTCCCTGTTGTTATCGAATGACGTAAATATGATGACAAAGTTCTACATAAGCCTAAGAATCAAATTGGTCGCATGTCTATCTGGCCGTGTGGTGTCCGGAGCTGTGTGTGTCTACGCGTACTCCTTGGTGAACTTCTCGTGGAAGCCCTTGAAGATGTCCAGCATTTCTTGCAGCAGCGCGGGTTGCGGCAGGATGGTCGTGCGGAAGTGGTACGTGCCGGGACGCTGACCGAACCCGGAGCCCGCCACCACGCAGATGCCTGGGGGAAGGGGGGGGGGATTAGTTCAATAATAATATAATACAGGCATAGCAACAACTGGAAGTCTATGGGGGACATACGCATGTCTAACAATGGACATCCTACTGCTATGCTAGAATGGACCCATCTCTTCACGTGGATATCGTAAAAAGGCGACTAAGGGATCTGGTGTGAGAGTGGGTGCTCTCTATTGCCAACTACGACAAACTCTGCGGTGTGGAAGGCATGAGGAAACCACCACCACACTATTCTCTCCAATTCTCTACTCAAGAAAGCCTTCATGAAAGTTCATTGCTGATTCTCATCCGACAATCACGAGAGTACAAGTGTAGCGACTGGAGACATCGGTTACACGCTAATTCTGGCGTCAGTTTACTCCATTATTCGCGTGTGTGACGTTTCGCGTATGTGATGTTTCGCTTTGTGGCGTTTCGCGTATGAGCCATTGTATGTGACGTTTCACGTTGTGGCGTTTCGCGTATGTGACGTTTCGCGTTGTGGCGTTTCGCGTATGGTCGTTTCGCGTATGTGACGTGACGTTTCGCGTGTGGTGCGTTTCGCGTGTGTGGCGTTTCGTGTATGAGGCATTTCGCGTGTGTGTCATTCCGCGTGTGTGTCAATTTGCGTAGATATGTAATCGCTTATTCTGGTAAGAATGATGAGAGAATTATCGTGTAACCTTCACGGACTGAGGAACTGATGTAAATTAAACGTATAATAATATTCGTCAATCCATTATGAATGGCGGAAAACCAGAATAGTGGGCTGAATTGACGCCAGAATGAGTGTGTAACCGATGTCACAGACTTTCCTTTGTAATACTAAGGGGCAGTTTCGTCATCCATTGATTAGCGTTAACCGACGATTAAATGTGATGCCGTCTCCGTCTATTCGAACAAAACAAATAGAGACGGCATCACACCTAACCGCCAGTTAACACTAATCAATGTATGGTGAAACAGCCCCTAAATGTGATTTTCCACCGGCGAGGCGAGACGAGATTGAAATTTGTATGGAGGCGCTCGCGGCTGCTCGCGGCAGACACAGTTTATGTGACATATATAGGCAGAGCCGAGATGACGCGTGCCGTGGTTCTTATTACAATGTCATTAATGTCTAATTTTGACAAAATCACGCGTCTTCTTGGATGGCACTAGGTATATCTGTGATGCCCTCTTACTATGTTTTGTCCGATTAAACAGAGACGGCATCACATTTATCTGTTACATAAAATTAGTCACAGAGTGGTGAAACATGCCCTAAATCATTTTGCTATGATCTCTTGTTAGATAAAAGTATTGGTAAGTAATGATCGGAGCAGTTACCCAGTTTCTCTGCTTGAAGGCGTTGAAGGCTTGCCGGCCGCGGGCGCCTGCGATGGCTTTCCGCCATCGAAGCTTTCGGCGGCATCGCCGCGGGAACGCGACATCGCAAAGGTGTACAATGAATGAATGACCGAAAATAGAGAACGGATTTAAAGTAGCGATTACAAGTTTAATATGGATATGACTAGTGCGACTGGTTAAATAGATATCAGATTGGTTATTGATATAGTTATTTTGTTTACTTACTTACTTACTTCTTATTACTTACTTGCTTATAGATTCCGCATGCAATCTAACTAATCACCACAAAACATACAAAACATACATGGCTTAATACAATGATGAATTAACAAAAATAAATTATAACTTAAAAACTAAAATGCGAGTAATCTTAGAATATAAATATAGAATAAAAAATAGTAATAATATGCAATGTGCAATTATAGAAAATAAATATTTTATTCTAATTATAAGAGTTTTATACAGCTCAAACCTAATACATCATATTTATTGCACAACTTTTTGGTAAAAATAAATACCTACTTGTAGTAGTCTTATCCATATTAAACTTGTAATCGCTACTTCAAATCCGCTCTCTATTTATGTATGTGGAATTTGAGGCTTAGGGCTTGTCTATATGACTTCATTTCGTTTCTAAATGCGGGATACAGTGTTTTTCAATCTGTGGCTGCCCCTTAAGGGGGTCGCAGTATCTTTAAAATGCTTTCACCACCGTTATTGCCTATTGTCTACCCTGAATCTAAGTGTTTATATCATACGTTTTTTGTACTGCTTTATGGTGTGCAATAAAGAATATTTGTATTGTATTGTATTGTTATTATAATCAACGTAAGATAATACAAATAACTGTAAGTGGAGGTAAGCAGGGGGTCGCCAAATATATTTCAAACCAAGGGGGGGTCGCGACATGAAAAAGTTTGAAAACCACTGGATTATTTAAAATAAATTCAGCCGTTTTCGGGACATTGAACTTTAAATTTCAAACCAAGGGGGGGTCGCGACAAGAAAAAGTTTGAAAATACTGGATTATTTATAAATAATTCAGTCTTTTCGGGACATTGACTTATTTAAACCAAGGGGGGGTCGCGGACAAGAAAAAGTTTTGAAAACCACTGGATTATTTAAAATAATTCACCATTTTTCGGGACATTGAACTTTTAAATTTCAACCAAGGGGGGTCGCGACAAGAAAAGTTTGAAAACCACTGGATTATTAAAATAAATTCAGCCATTTTCGGGACATTGAACTTTACAATTTCAACCAAGGGGGTCGCGGACCGAAAAAGTTTGAAAACCACTGGATTATTTAAATAATTCAGCGTTTTCGGGGACATTGAACTTGAAATGAACAAATGCCGAGGATTATAATCTCTCTAACTTGCTGTTTTCAACAGCATATGCTGAGCCGGGGACTTTTTATAGCGGCAGACATTTCCTATTTATTTTACTTATTATGTGTCATTGCTGTTATAAATAAATTATTTTCTTTCTTTTTTCTTTTTCTTTCTAAATCGGTTAGATTATTAGAATAAAAATGTTATTGTCAATTCGATTTTTGCGCGTTTAGCGTATTAATTGTGTAGTGGGCAGTGGGGCAGTGGCAGTGAGCAGTGGGCTATGGGAGTGGGCAGTGGGCTGCGGGCGTGTACCTGCACGATGTTGCAGCGGAAGCCCTTCATGGTGTTGAAGGTGTCAGCGATCATCTTGGCGCGCTTGTGAGCGAGGCAGCACGGCGGTCTTTTCCTTGAGCCACAGCTCGTACGACGGGTCGCCCTCTTTGGGCGGTTTGGCCTGGAACCAACGAGATCAACATAAGCTACGTTCCATATAATATGATATACACCATGTTTACTTTTCATTTCAGTTAACTTTAAGGGGGCAATCAATGAAGTCAATTTCCAAAGACACTAGTGGGCTACTGTTGCTGTTTTAAAAGGTAATCAAGAGTTAATATAATTAATTATTAGCAGTAAAACAGCGGAAAGGTCTTAATTTATGACGTCTTTCAAAGTCCGTAATTTTCTAACGTAAACAAAAGTTAAATCTACTTACAACTAAATCCACAGTGGTCTGTCCCAGCACCGTGGGGCACAGCATGGCGGAGATGGCCTGGAATACAAAAATACAATACAATATAACAACTAATAGTCTTTATTGAACAACACAAATCGATACAGTGAAATAAAAAAATGTAATATTGTATCTTGCGCCCTATTTTTTTTATTTATGTCTTTGTTGTCTGTCACCCAACAATGCAGGGCTCTTGTACCATCTGCCAAAATAAGTGCTCAATTCTAATCAGTTCCCTAATCAATGAATATGTCGTTAAAGTCAAACTTTCAAGTGACAGACACGTCTATCAATTGGCATTATTGATTTTATGACATACAAACGATTATCAACTTTAGGGTGGTAGACCATATAATTTGGCTGATGGTACCTATCCTTTGATATTTCGGATATCGTCGTTGATTACTGCAATACCGCATTTTGCATAAGGTCATTTTCATGTCAGATCAGTACAATGTTAGTACTCTTCTGACAATGAAAATTATACCTTATGGAAAAAGCTAGTACACGGTATTGCAGTTGAACGACGATATGTGACTCGACGTGGGGAGCACTCACAGATTACCCCCTCTGGCACTCTACAGGGTGGAAAGTTGAGATAGGGCATCAAGGCAGCTACTAGATCGCTTGCTTCTACGCGAAAATGCTCTTAGGCGACCTTTACTAACTTTTTGAGTGATGACAATCAACATTCACAGATTTTTGATAAAATGTACAGTCAGCGAAAAAATCGATCAGATTTGGACTTTTTTTTGCCATCATCATCATTATCCCAGCCTATATACGTCCTACTGCTGGGCACAGGACTCCTCTCAGAACAAGAGGGCTTGGGCCATAGTTCCCACGCGGCCCAGTGCGAATTGGGAACTTCACACGCACCATTGAATTGCTTCGCAGGTTTGTGCAGGTTTCCTCACGATGTTTCCTTCACCGCAAATTTCGTGGTAAAATTCAAAATGTAATTCCGCACATGAATTTCGAAAAACTCAGAGGCGCGTGCGGGGTTTGAACCCACGACCTTCTGCTTGAGAGGCGATAGGTCAAACCACTAGGCCACCACGGCTTTTTTTTTTTATGCCAATCGGTCCCATTTCCATAAAGGATTAAAACACTCTTTGAGACCAACTGTGGTTAGAGTACTAGAACACCCACAAATCAAAGAAAACTTTTTCCATACAGGTAAAAGTTAGTAAAGGTCTCCTGAGAGCATTTTCGCGTAGCAGTAAGGAATCTAGTAGCTGCCCTTGCTGCCCCAACTCAACTTTCCACCCTGTATAGAGCGAGTTGTGAGTTGTGGTGCAGGGAAGGGTAAATGGGAAAATATCAAGAAGACATTCTCCCATGCGCTGGACTGACCAGCTAAAAGCCCTAACAAATGCTCCTCTGAACACTTGCGCCAGAGAAGCGACAGCCAGGGAGAACTGGCGGTGAATTGTTGGACGTGCTCTGTGACCACGACTGCTCTGTCAAGAGTATCCGACAAAGAAGAAGAACACTGCAGAGGTATTGTCGTCAAGGAAGAAACCAATGGATCAACAAAAAAATACTGATCCAAACACCCCGCAGAGCCTTTCCAGCAGATGGCTGAAGCAAGACTGTGTGGGTCGATAAGCAACTCCCCCACCCCTCTCCTCCCCGTAGTAAGCTCCGGGGAGTTGGGGCCATGCAGCCGGATGTTTTAGCCGGTGAGAGTCCCACACTGTCTGGGCCTTTCCCTTCCCAGTCGCCGGTTATGGATTTACCCTGACTGCACGCCCCCATATTCTATAAAGCACCTCATGTAAAAGTAAACAAGTGAAGTTTAGAAAAGGCTTGTGAAGGGTGAGGTATGCTAGGTGGCAGGTCATGTTTTTTTATTGTCAGGAAGGCAAACGAGCGAGCGGGTGATCTGAGGGAAATGATCACCACCGTCCACGAGTAGTATAGTTGTTGTTATGGTCGACCAAGAAAGTGCTTTACCAATTTTAATGACAGTTCCTACTTCAGGAATAAAACAATAAGGCTGATTGTCATATTGACTTGTGAGTGAAAATAGGCTTTGACGTTTTAAGCGCTACAAATGGAATTAAACCTAAGGGCGGTAAACTAATTTGTTGGTCGAGTATAGAGGACGTGTATGAGGAGTTACCTTATAGAGGTTGGCTTGCACTTGCGGGTCGAAGTTGACCAGTTCCATCCACCCTCCGCGCAGCCCGCACTCGCCCATGTACCCCTTGCTGACCGACATGAACGACGCCACTTCCACTTCCTTGGAGTACGGCGCGCCCATCTCCATCATCACCTGCGCATTTACAAACGGAATGAGCATGACCACAGAATTCTGAAAGAGAAACACTCTTTACATGGACTACCCAGGAAGGGCAAAGAAGGGCGTCTGCCTCATCCCCCTGGAAATTGTATCTTTCCCCTACACACTACATATTTGTATCTTATTTTCGTACTGCGTACGATAAAACAGGTGCGGGAAATCCAACCTACAAAAATCTGACTTGGCCACCCAGTTGTCAGGACCGTCGCTGCAGGAGGGAACTCCTCAACGGTTGATGGCATCGACTTGAAATTTGGTACGGAAAGGTAGTGTGGACTTGCTGGATATAAAAACTACAGCCAGCAAAAAAGTTTATACAAAAACTAATTTTATTCTAATTTCGTCTCGCGATATTGTTAAATCCGTAACCGGCCCCAGACCGCTCCAAGCGCTATACAGCTACAGCTACAGGTACAGCAGAGGTTACCTTCTTGAAGGAGAAGAACTGGCTGCCCTCCGCGTAGACGTTGTCCTGGTAGACCTCGTCCGCGAACAGCACCAGCCTGTGCTTGTGGCAGAACTTGATGATGGTCTCGATGTTGGGCCGCGTCAGCACCTGCGCCCACAACAACAACAACTGGTGCCACTTTCAAAACCATAACCATAATACTATTTTATGCAACTGCATCGTAATAGGGGTTCTTAAAACACGAGTATGGGTATATATACACCGTGGGCCCGAATAACCCGAGGATTTTAACAGGGTATTTCTGACGATAATACGAGTAAAAAATGTTATATGAACATAGGTTCAATTATGTACTTTAATTAAAATTATTTTTTAGAACAAAATAATTCAATTAAGCTTAGCACGGCCTTGTGAACAAGTCTTTAGTTAAGAGAGTGAGTAAGAGGAACCAATCTTTAGTAGAGAAACAGAGTAAGCGAACATGACACTTCACGAGTCGCTCCGATATCATACGATGCCCGAGTCAATGAGTGCAGTGTGGTTCATGTCACGTGACATGTTATTGTTTACTAGTTTGTGACAACAATGTCATAACATGCTTGTATTGAACTGAATTAAATGAAAATATCTCAATTTGTTCATTCATAACCCACAAATTTAAAAAAAACTTTATTTTTGGTGTTTCTAGAAAAATACATTTCATTCTCTTCACCATAACCGGTAGAATGACCTTGATTAATATCCGATCGAAATCATACTTTCCTTTTATTGTTACAAACTTGCTTGGTACGTGATGGAACTGATGGATGGATGACTGTTATAAAACTTATCTTGCGGGTGACGAACAACTAACATCAGCCAGTATTTTATACTCAAAAGCTGTTGATAATTGAGGCTTATACCACGAGTATTACTAAGAAAGTAAGAGATAAATAAACACAATGCAATATTTCTTAAATTACGCTTTATTAGTGAGTCAAGTTTTCAAAATGTGAACCATTGTTTTGAACACAAAGATTCATACGTAACCAGATTTCATTATTTAAATTAGTAAAATTGTCTTTTATTTCTTCTGAGGCTGTTATAATTCTTAGCAGCAATTCTTCTCTTGTGTTTACTGGTCGTGAGTAAACCTTTTCTTTCAATGTCCCCCATAAAAAAATCTAGAGGAGTCAGGTCTGGTGACCTGGCGGGCCAGGCGAGAACATTGCTTCCACGACCTATCCACTATCCACATTTCCGAAGTGGGCCGGGCAACCATCATGCTGGAACCACATTGTTCTACGTGTCTCCAAATCGACATCTTCTAATAACTCATTGAGCTCATTACTCAAAAAATTTAAGTAGTTTATGGAATTTAATCGATTTGGAAATATGATGGGACCTATCAATTTATTGCCGATAATTCCAGCCCACATGTTGATTGAAAATTTGTGTTGGTACGAGTTCACTCTCTTTGAATGCGGATTTTCTTCCGCCCACATATGTTGATTATGGGAATTAAATACTCCTTCTCTCGTAAACATCGACTCGTCAGTCCATAATACCTTGTCAAGAAATCCGGGGTCTTCTACTAATTTCTGGTTGATTCTTTGGCAATATGTGACTCTAGCAAGCCCATCGTTCTCTATCAATCCTTGTACTTTACGGTGGTGGAAAGGATGAAGACCGTACCTTTTCCATAGCTTTAATATGAGTCTGTAATTAACATGTACAATCCGTGCTATAGCTCTTGATGACAACGTTGGATCTTCTGTGATTAAGTTCATAATTCGATTTTCTGTTTGTAAATCTAAATTTATCACCCTTTCTCTGTGAATCTTTCCAAGACCTACTTCACAAAACCGTCTATGTGTATCCACGAAGGTGGAATGGTGCGGTACGCGACGAGTGGGAAATCTTCTCCGGTATTCAGCAACTGCTCTTTGCGAGTTGCCGTTACAAAACCCATAAATGAAATGGATGTCCGCTAAGTGAGCAGGAGGATAATTCGGCATAGCTATTTATTATTTATTACACTTTATTTGCAATACCGACTGTTCTAGCAAAAATAGGATTTAACACCGACCGTGATTTGATCTGACGTGACAATCAGTAATCATTTTTAACGTTGACATTTAGTAAAATCTACATATTTCATGATATCGGCCAGTTATTATAGCATAGGTAAATACAAATAGTTTGCACTCTCGCAACTCGCGATTCCTATCGCGATAGAAACAATCTTAAGTTTTAGCGATAAGTGAGGAGTACTAATTGTGATTAAGTCAAGAAAAAGATATTATAATTACACGGCTATGCAGCAGTCTGTTACTCAACTCAGTTTTAAGTCGCATCTTCAATATCGGTAGAAATAACCATGATAATGAAACCTACTTGTAGTTGGATATCAAACTTAAATACTGCAACTGGGCCAGAAAGCATGCCATTAGTATGTCTGCGTTTAAAAATATTAAGTGGTTAAACATACTACGTCACATACTTAGGGTGTATTACACTTGAGATTTTTCTACTTATGATTTTTCTTAAATAACGATTATCTCAAAAACGGGTTGTTATAGGACTACATGTTATACTACTTTATATACTCCAATTGGGCTCTAAAATCGATGAAAGAAAGAAAGAAGAAAGAAAAAAGGACATTTATTCACTTACACAGAACGGTTTTACGGTGGTTAAAATCCCTCGGGTTATTCGGGCCCACGGTGTATAATAGGTCACATGAATCTTTTAAGGCCAAATTACGTACAGTTGCATACAATATTTTTATCTTTATCCATATATTTAAATCCTCTACCATGTGTTCCGCGAACCATTGAGAATGACCTGCATTAACGAGAACTAGGTAGGTATGTCTGCCCCACGAGCTGCGCCCGCGACGACCTGCTGCTGGAAGTGGTCGCAGTTTTTCTTTTAGAAATATACTATTTCACTTACAAATGTGACGAAAAACATTGTATGTCGCACGGGTGATACTACAATTACGAACATCAACTCATTAAAGCCCTCAGTCTTCGACTTCGGGCTTCTAATACTCTCGTTCGTAATTCCTTATTTACCGCCCTTAAGACACAATGTACTATAATAGGGCTGAAATTGCTCGAAATCAGCGAGTAAAGACACTATTTGTAAAGTCTCATTATAAGGGGTGTCGGAGCCCGTTACCTGTCCCGTAGGGTTCCCGGGGTTGATGACGACGAGCGCGCGCACTTTGCAGGCGTTGGGGCCGGTCTTGCTGGCCTCGATGGCGCGCGTGAGCTCTTTCTCGTCGAGCGCCCACTGGTTGTCCTCGTCCAGGTAATAGCCGACCTGGCCCAGCCCGTACTCCGCCAGCGACGCCGAGTACAGAGGGTACTGCGGGATCGGGATCAGCACGCCTGGAACGACCAACAAACCTAAGAACTTGACTCTGCAACCGTCGCTAAATCAAAAAGCTACTCCATAAGGACCTTATCTTAGAAAATTTTTTAAATTCCCCGAAATATCTTAGAAAATTTCATTTCAAAGTTCAATAGCTCGAGTGAACCGATTTTAATGACACATAGCAAGGAGACTCGCTTTCACGTAAAACAACTGGAGGGACTACTACGAAATTTGAAAATCGAAGTTCGTATCGTACAGTCAGCAACAAAGATATGAATACAGCCAAAGTGCCAAAATATGTATACAGGACTATATTGCCTGAACATTAAGGTCCTGTATACATAGTTTTGGCACTTTGGCTGTATTCATATCTTTGTTGCTGACTGTACCTACCGTCCCTCTCACTCTCGTATTACTTAAATAATACCTATAAGCGTCAGCGAGACGGCAAGATACGAATTTCGAATTTTGCACTTCGTAGTATAGGGCCTGCATCGAAATCGGTCCAACCGTTTGAGAGCTACGATGCCACAGACATAGAAACAGACAATGGCGTCAAACTTATACCCCTCTTTTTCAGTAAAACAGGTATAAAACCCACAAAACCTAATACGATAATTAGTTACACCGTAACATGTAGTCCAAGACACTCAAGGTCACATTAAATGTACGTATGGTTTACTCATTAGTGTTTGTATAGACCAGCTAGTACTTTGTCATTGTCACATCTCTAGAACAATTGTATAATCCTCAACAGCTTGTTAACGCGACAACAAACTATTCTTCGCTATTCTAAGATGCTTGTGTGAATCAACGTTCAACTTTTAGAATATACGAGCCATTACGAGCTATTAGACCATAACTCTAAGTTTGCTACCGTTGTGAGTAAATATAAATTACAAATTGTGTTGTTGATATACGTAGACGACTTGCTCGGTTGCTATGAGGATGATTCTAGCAAAAACCAATTGATGACTGCATCAGTTATTTAATATGAAAAATAAATGACTAGTTTTTCTGAGACTTTGGACATGAGGAAAATAATTATACTTTAGTTGCTTAAATAACTTACAGCCTTATTCATAAAAAATCCTTAATTGAGGTTTGATCGGTCTGTTACAATACAATACAATACAAATATTCTTTATTGCACACCATAAAGCAGTAAAAAAAACTTATAATATAACACTAAGATTCACGGTAGACAATAGGCGGTCTTATCGCTACTACATCTCACCTCATCATCATCTCATCTCATCTTATTGTTACTTAGCAGACTGATTAAGCTTGTTAGACGGTTGTCAAGAAGTATGATTCATAAACACTTGCTAGCAGTCTGCTAGTTGTGAGCTGCTGATAGACGGATTAGACGCGTTATGTTGGCCACCTTGACAAATCAAAGACAAAAAAATGGCCTAATCGATAATTAAAAAAAAATATTGACAGCAGTGACAGCAAATTACCAGGAAAAAAAATTAAAAGCGAGATGTTTGTTTTCCCGCCATTTCCGATCCGCATGTTTATGTTGTGCAAAAATCCATAATTATGTTAATCATCCTTATTTTTTTTCATATTTATTGTTAATTTATTGTTGCTAATTTAGAGGATTTTTAAATACAAATTCCTGAAAATAATTTTCCTGTTTTTTTTTTAATCTGCGTAGCCCTGCCTTCACTATAAATATCTTCGGTACCTATGGTTTTTTGCTCTAGTCAAAGTCAGCTGTTCAAACTTGTGGCGGCCCATTTTGTCACTTAGCAGAGAGATAAAGGAGGGTCTACGGTCCTCTAACTTTAGCAGAGCCTTGATCGACTGATTAGCGCTAACAGACGTTTATGAATCATGTTTTTAGCATCGGGCCTTCAAGGAGCCTTCAAGGAGGCTCTAACTTTTTATGAATAAGGCTGTTACAACGTAATATTTTGTTCCTTTAACTGTAAGCGCACATTGAAGAGGTCAAATGAAGTTAATTTCTCCAATACAGTAGTGGCGTAACTTTTACAGTTTAAAAGATAATCAATTATGCGTAGTAAACAGTGTACTCGTATACAACATTTTTAGTTTAGGATGTATTTTTAAAGTTCTTAACGTGTTTTTGATTGTTTGCACATATGATTTTAGAAAAAGTTAGTTTTTTTTTAATGGCTTTCACTCTTGCCGTTTTAGCAAGACGTATTTCACCAATGTCGACGTAGAGACATGAGGAGACAGACTGTTAAAGTTAGTTTTGTTGATACCTCTCTTATGTGTCACGTCAATGTCATCTATCACGTTTGTGAGTTTAGCAATTTGACCTCTAACAGTGACTGTCAATTTACATTTTAATACATATAATTATGTATGAAAAAAAAAACTTTTTTCGGGCCAAAAAGTCTCTTTTTTATAAACACAATCAGCAACTCCATTCCGCATTAGGCTGCGGCTCCACTGAGGCGGAGACGAGCGGAGCGGAGAAGAGACGTGTAATTGTGAAATCCGCATCTCAGAGACGAGATGTAAATATGAGTGGTCGATCCCTACACGTCTCCTCTCCGCTCCGCTCGTCTCCGCCTCAGTGGAGCCGCAGCCTCACCCCCCGCTCCAGTAGCCACGCTTTATTCGGGTGTTTCCAAGCGCGGGCCGGGCCGCATGTTTAAGGTACCAACCAGAGTCTTTCCCGTCGACCTCGTTGACCAGCAGCTGCAGCACGTTCTTGATGGCGTTGGAGGCGCCGGCCGAGAGCACGACGTCCTCCCAGCGCGCGGGGTGCCCGTCGCGCCGCTCGATGAACTCGGCCACGTGCCGTCGGATCAGCTCGATGCCGTGCGACGCAGAGTACGCGCCCGCAGACTGGCCCCTGACGCAAACACAAACACAAACACAAACCCGAGTTAACTTGCATTTGCATTACATTGCGGCGCTCGATTGACCGCAACAAACTCGTTGGCTTTACGGCCGCGCAATGTAATGCAACCTGCACGATTTTTCTTGCAAGTCTAAACTATTCTAGTTCTAAGTCTATTTAGCGTCATGTATGTCTTTATTTAATAATAATAATAAATATCACGGGACAATTCACACCAATTGACCTAGTCCCAAAGTAAGCTTAGCAAAGCTTGTGTTATGGGTACTAAGCAACGGATAAATATAATTGTGTAGATACTCGTAGATACATACTTAAATACATATTAAACACCCTATTTATATTCATTTGTTCTATGTTTGTTTTATGGCGTTAAATAAATGTATTTCCTTTCTTTCTTTCAAAACTCCAGCCGGGAGACGTCCACTGTTCAACAAAGTCCACCTGCCTGCATCCACCGGCCAGCCAATTCTCGCAATGCCATCGGTCCGCCTGGTGCCGTTTTTTTTTGCCGGACTTGCGGTGTTGTTTGGCTTACAATGAATGTGTGTACATGCAACCGACACTTGTCCGGCGACTTAGCTATAGAACACCGTACGTCCGGCAAAAAAAAAACGGTCCGTTGTCCGGGGAAACAACGGACGTGTAAATACAAGCGGCTCAAGGGCCTACGCCAGCTGACGCAGTTTGGACGGAACGGGCGGACGCCTGTTGAACAATAGTAGCCTATGAGCAGCGCTGACTGCGCGCGTCGCCTGCATAGGATTCTGCACTCGCGCCAGCTAGCGCATGCCCTAAAGCAGCGGTTCTTAACCGGTAGTCCGCGGACCACTGGTGGTCCCTGGAAGAACTCGAAGTGGTCCGCGAAGCCATCAACAACAAGTCAAGTAGCGGTCGGAACCGTTCATTTATTTACAATTTTACTTTTACTGTATATTACCTTCAAACAGTTGGTGGTCCATGGCAAGACAGAAATTTTGTCAAATGGTCCGTCCTAACTAAAAGGTTAAGAGCCGCTACCCTAAAGGAAGGCCTGCTATGTGGGAATGGGAACAAATAAGTATCGGTATTTAAGATGACTATCATGACTATTAGACATACAAAAACGCATGAGACCCGTAAAAATAACTCGATAAACTTACAAAAATTCTATTATGAGGTGCATCTTCTGCCAAGTTTCCTGGTGTCCTTAATTTAACCCCAATAGGCTGTAGAAGCTATTTTACGTTCCGCACGATATGATCAAAATACTGCAACTTTTTGGTCTTTACAGTGCTTCGCACCCTATCTACATATACGTAGGCTGTACTTCTAGATTAAATGCCTCATAGGCTTACTAGAGTTTACCCGCGGCTTAGCAAGCGCAAACTGTATCTTGGTAGTTACAATTGAAATTCTAGGATTTTACAAAATTCCTCTATGAATTCCCAAAATTTATATCATGGTCTTCATTGAGGTTTTTTTTAAAACAACTGTCCAAAATTTCAACTCTAAACCCAGCGGTTGAAATCTCCTGATCCAGATTATAAACTAACTCTTTGCCAAAATTTCATCCCAATCCGAGCAGCCGTTTCAGCGTGAAGAAGTAACAAACATACTCACTCACTCACTCGCAAACTTTTGCATTTATAATATTAGTAGGATAAGATGAAAGTACGGTGGTGTACTCACCCGCAGGCGCCGAGGATCTCCTTGGCGCGCTGTTTCACGTCGCTCGGGAAGTCGTACTTCTCGATCAGCTCGGGGAACGTGACGCATGCCAGCACCTGACGGCAACCACATCAGCATCACCACTCATCTCCGCTGTACTGCTATTGGCGTGCATTGGCTCTATTCCAGGGTAGGCAGTTGGTAGTTTAGCACTAGCGCTGTCTACCCCGCTGCCTACTCAATTCAAACCATAGCTTGTGCCCACTTATAAGTTTAGTTTTAGTTTTGTAACTAAGGGACCCCATACATCTGTATTATTATTATTCTTTTCATGTATTTTTTTATTTAATTTTATACTGCAGTATTTAAGTATTTTATTTTGAAAAAAAAAATACTTTCTGCCAAGTTTCTTGCGGCGCATTCTTCTTGACAATGATGGAATTTCCGAAAGCGCCGGTAGTTGTAAAAAATGACATGTAAAAGTGCCCATCGCGGCCTATTTACTGAATAAATGTTTTGATTCGATTAGCGTTTTTGCCGGCGGTTTCCCGGCGGAGCGGAAACACGGCGAGCACGCTGCGATATCATCGCGCATTACCGCCAGCGTGCCGACGGAAAAAACGCTAATGTGAACACGCTCATAGGCTACAAGGAAATAGCACAAGGCAATAGCGTGAAGCTCAGCTGGCAGCGCCAGTTGCATCTGCATGCACTCGCCAGCACCAGCAGCAGGGTAACAAGCACAAGAGGCGTTTCATAAGTCAAAGTCAAAATATCTTAATTCAATTTAGGCTATAACAAGCACTTATGAATATCGAAAAAAAACTACCCCTGGTTCGGAAAAAACCTCTTTTTCTGTTGCAACGGCATCACAAAAACGTATTAAAGAGCGTTGCAGTATAACACAAATTGAGAGCCCTTTGATTAATTTACCTCTGCCGAGACGGCAGCAACCCTAAGAACAATGTCCAACGGTCAACGTGCATTTGTTAGCTAAGATTAGATATCAATTATCTTCTACCCGCGACGGTATGTTGGTTCGCAATGTTTGCACGGACATGCAAACCGCCATCTCGAATCATCGAAAATATTTTTCTGCTTCGAAATATTTTATTTTATACTATGACTATCATGTCATGCCCATGGTATGCCTTAGTAAATATCAGTCTATATGTTTCGCTATCAGTGACGTGGTGACCTCTGGCATTGACCTTTTATGGTCTTATCACAAGCAAAGGCCATCCTCGTCAGAAAACCGGTTCAAATAATAATAATTCCGTGGTCGGTGGGCCCGTATGCACCAAGCCGAAGATTGTTATTTATTTATTTAGTTGTTACAATTCGGTATGAGTCACATGTGATTGTATGTTGACGACATGGCAGTGTGGACGATTTAAGGTGACAAAATAGGACTGTAGATGTAGTCAATAAGTTACCTGTCGCACGAAGGTGAGGGGCCGCTGCCCCATCGCGTGCGCATCGCCGATGTTGGCCTTGATCACCCGTTTGAAAGGCTTCTTGGCGCCCTGCAACAAACACGAACAATACGATAACATCACTCATTTTCATCTAAACCTCAAAAATCAAAGTGTTGGGAAATCATCGACATAATGTGATAAGTCTAAGAACTGCCATCACTCGTTACTGCTTGTGCGTTATTATTTGTATGTTCGTTGTGGTTTCAAAATTTGCAAACCATTTTCGGAGATTTTACCAGAAAATTCTTATATCCGATTGAGTTGAAATTTGGTATATTTAAGATCGGTGCCAAATGTGACGATACAATATTCTGATAGTCGAATTCTGGCGGTCCGGCCAGGATCGCATCCGCACGACGGAACTCTTCAACTTTTAAAAGCATTGACTTAAAACTTGGTACAGGCACGTAGTTGATACGCAAGTACAGTCAGCAAAACGTTCGTATTAAGCTGTTTATTTATTTATTTAGAAAGTACATCCACATCATGTATATTAGGTACAATTTGAGCCATATTATAAACTATTTAAAGGTACTTTATTCCGATATACATGACAATTACGGAGCACATGTCATTGACCATAAATGCGAGATGTCCATTACAAAGTTAAAAATTTGGTACTTTAAAAAAAAAAAATTAAATAGTCACAGATTAAAATAGAATTTGATAAAAAAAAATAAGAATACATTGGAACACAATTCAACCAAAAATCAAAAAAAAAAAAAAATGACATGCGAGTACAATAAAACAAAAATAAAAAAAAAGATTATACATATCAAGTCAAAATCGAAATCGCTTATAAATACAGACATAAAAATAACAAAACAATAGCTGTTTAAAAGTATTTAATGTTAATTACCATCCATAAGTCGCCAGGGTATCCCAACAAGCAGACATGTCCTGGTAAAACAGTACGGTTGGCGACCCTTATCATAATCATAAACAAATATTGGCTAAAATCAGCGTCCTTCGTATTATCTAGATAGAGCCTGGCAAACCATAATATTTCCATCCATCCCAAACGTGCGCAAACGTCGCTCAAACAAACAGATTATGTCACGCTACATTTCCATGCAGGAAACTATGACAGAGCGAGAGTTTTGCAGGTTTACGATCCTTACTAATTTTATAAATGTCAAAGTAACTATCTGTATGTCTCCTGACCCCCCACATCCCTGTGAAAATTAATTAGCTTACACCTACATTTAATTTTTTTGTTTTGTTATTTTAAGTAATTATAATTTTTGTTTTAAAAAAAAGACTGCCAAGTTTATTGCGGCAATGATGGTCTTTCCGAAAGACTGGCTTCCGTAAAAAAACTTTTAACAAAAACAAAAAGAAACAAACCTAATATTCAAATTTTTAGACTACCTACTTGTATTTAACTTGAAAATGTGCCTAGCATTTAAGATAACGATGAAGATTCAAATTAGCGTATCAACAATCTATAATATTACAAATGGCTATCAACGGAGTCCCAAGGAGATTCACATAGTGAACTAGATAGCCCCATATAGTGAGTGAGATAGATATAGCATATCAAAGCCAATTGTTAGCACTTATCTCGGTTATCGTCACAAGCGCGCAGATTGCACGCGGCCTGTTATATTATATCGCTCTCCGTAAACGTTTTATCATTATAATTATAATCTACTTGGGCCTTTATAGGACAAAGTGCTCGCTATCTTATTAAAGATTATTGTGAATTGAATAATAATAAAGATAACCCTGGCATATTATGACTGGTATTAGGTATATCTATGATGCTTAAATGCTGCCTTGTTTCGTCTGACCTCTTGTGCGATCAGTGGCGTATTGAGAAGTTAGGGGGGGGGGGCGCCACTAATCCTACTAATATTATAAATGCGAAAGTTTGTGTGTGTGCAGTGGCGTACCCGGGGCGGAAGAAAATTTTGCCGCTCACTTATTTAGGGCCCTCATTCTAACAGCCTTATTCATAAAAAGTTAGAGCCTCCTTGAAGGCTCCTTGAAGGCCCGATGCTAAAAACATGATTCATAAACGTCTGTTAGCGCTAATCAGTCGATCAAGGCTCTGCTAAAGTTAGCGGACCGTAGACCCTCCTTTATCTCCCTGCTAAGTCACAAAATGGCCGCCACAAGTTTGAACAGCTGACTTTGACAAGAGCAAAAAACCATACCGAAGATATTTTAGTGAAGGGTGAAGTTACGCAAAGATTAAAAAAAACCAGGAAAAAATATTTTCAGGAATTTGTATTTAAAAATCCTCTAAATTAGCAACAATAAATTAACAATAAATATGAAAAAAAATATTAGGATGATTAACATAATTATGGCTTTTGCACAACATAAACATGCGGATCGGAAATGGCGGGAAAACAAACTTCTCGCTTTTTATTTTTTTTCCTGCTAATTTGCTGTCACTGCTGTCAACTTTTTTTTTTAATTATCGATTAGGCCATTTTTTGTCTTTGATTTGTCAAGGTAGCCAACATAACGCGTCTAATCAGTCTATCAGCGGCTCAACAACTAGCAGACTGCTAGCAAGCGTTTATGAATCATACTTCTTGACAACCGTCTAACAAGCTTAATCAGTCTGCTAAGTAACAGACCGATCAAACCTCAATTAAGGATTTTTTATGAATAAGGCTGTAATTGATCCGAATCGTAGGTGCAACATTTTTTTGTTATGGAATTATCATCATCATCCCACCCTATACACGTCCCACTGCTGGGCACTGTTCTCCTCTCAGAATGAGAACACTTGGGCCGTAGTTCCCACGCGGGCCCAGTGTGGATTGGGAACTTGACACATAACTACCATTAAATTTTTATGGTATTTTTGCCGCCCCTAAATGAGCCGCCCGGGGCGGACCGCACCCCCCTCTCCAACCACGCAGTGTGTGTGTGTGTGCGCGTGCGTGCGTTCGTGCGTGTGCGTGTGCGTGTGTGTGTGTGTGTGTGTGTGTGTGTGTGTGTGCGCGTGCGTGCGTGCGTGCGTGTGCGTGTGTGTGCGTGTGCGTGTGTGTGTGTGTGTGTGTGTGTGTGTGTGTGTGTGTGTGTGTGTGTGTGCGCGTGCGTGCGTGCGTGCGTGTGCGTGTGTGTGCGTGTGTGTGTGTGTGTGTGTGTGTGCGCGTGCGTGCGTGCGTGCGTGTGCGTGTGTGTGCGTGTGTGTGCGTGTGTGTGCGTGTGTGTGTGTGTGTGTGTGTGAGTGTGTGTGTGTGTGTGCGCGTGCGTGCGTGCGTGTGCGTGTGTGTGCGTGTGTGTGTGTGTGTGTGTGTGCGCGTGCGTGCGTGCCTGCGTGTGCGTGTGTGTGCGTGCGTGTGTGTGTGTGTGTGTGTACTGTGTGTGTGTTTGATTGATTGTTTTTAATGTAAACCACGATTTAATTTTCGGGAATTCCAACGGGAATTAAAAAAAAACCTGAAATTTCAATTTAGTTGCTGGATCTAATGATTTACGTGTGCGATTGTTACATTTAATGTGCGATTTAAGTGTAGCTGCTTTTTGGCACACATCCAATGGCTACTATGCCTATCAAATCGCCATAATTTTCTTATGCTGCTGGCCTTAAACAAACTATAAAATCGTGGTCTAGAAATAGCCTCAGCCTTAGCATATAGGTAATAAACACTTTTTAGTATAGTCAGCACCAAAAATAAGTTGGCCAGCGAATTGTGGCCACATGGAATGATGGCAATGAAAAAAGTTAAGAATGGCAACACATTTCACAGATGAAAAAGCGCGCGAATATTCGTCCATTGTATTTGTATGTATCTGCAATTCTGCACTATGCGTTATTATTTAATATTTGTATTTTAAAAAATTCATTTTCACTTCTCATGCTCGTAAAGTTCGTGTTTATGCTGGGTCTAGGCGATATAAATGTTTTTTTACGCTCTAGTGCATAAATTAAAATCTTCGTCTAAGACCAAGGCAATCAGGTGTAAACAGCCACCAACAAATAAGAATCTACATATTTTTTTAAATCATTTTTAATTTATATAAAACTTATCAATCAAATCAATCAAAATAGATCAATAATAATTTATAAATTGTAATTACTATTATATTCGTGAACGATAAAAGGTACATAGTAAGTGAACAATTGTTTCCACTGTCGCTATTTCATTTCCTCGCAATCGAAGTGAAAAGCAGTGTAAAACTCGAGCATTAAACTCATTTTCCCCTCGACGTGTCTATCCACCCTCGCCGTAGCGGCTTAAATGGCTCGTTTTATGCTCTTGTTGTACAATCTACTATTGTAAAGTCGAGTTCATAAGCTTGTGAGCTAAAATTTGATCAAAAATATCTGAAAACGCTTTTACACCGTTAACAATAAAGTCGTTGCAGGTGGTAGGACCTTGTGCAAGGTCCGCCCGGATTGCTACCACCATCTTGCTCGCTAATCCTCCTGTGAAGCAGCAGTGCCTGCACTGTTATGTTTCGGCGTGGAGAGTAAGACAGCCGATGAAATTACTGGCACTTGAGGTATCCCATCTTAGGCCTCTAGGTTGGCAACGCATCTGCAATATCCCTGTTGTTGCAGATGTTTATGGCCGGTGGTGATCTCTTATATACCATCTCGAGACCCACTTGCTCGTTTGCCATCCAGTCGAATAAAAAAAAAGTGTTCAGATATTTTTGATCAAATTTTTGCTCACAAGTTTATGTACTCGACTGTACATATAATTTTTTTTAAATACTAATATTATATAATAATGCATAGTGTAGAATTGCAGAATTGCAGATACATGGTATTTTATTTACATGTACATAAGCGGATTTGTATAGTCAATAATCTCCACGCCATCAATATTGACCACCATCTGACCAATATTGACTATTGTGCAAGTGTGAACAACCTAGCTGTACATTTGCCATGATGCAATTGCTGCTTCCCACTGATTTTTAAGGTTCCACTAATAATGTGCGAGGAATGTTTTTTTCATTAACCCTGTAATTTTCAGATACTCTGGAGCACTCTCACCCCTTACATAAGTATTCATCATCCCAGCCAGTATACGTCCCACTGCTGGGCACAGGCCTCCTCTGAGAACAAGAGGGCTTGGGCCATAGTTGATACGCGGGCCCAGTGCGGATTGGGAACTTCACACACACAGGTTATAAAGGTTTCCTCACGATGTTTCATTTCACCGCAAAGCTTGTGGTAAATTTCAAATGTAATTCCGCACATGAATTTTGAAAAACTCTGAGGTGCAGGCCGGGGTTTGAACCCACGACCCTCAGCTTGAGAGTCGATAGGTCAAACCACTAGGCCACCACGACTTTTTTTACATAAGTATTATGTATATTAAATCAAAGCAAACTCAAACCATGCCCATAACCACCTGTCCTAGTAACCGCGAGATATGTTTGACTAGATAAAGTATATCAATTACGTTATGCTGATAGCATCAGATAAACCTGTTAAGCGTTATTAGATAATACTACAGTAGAACAGAACCACATGTCTGCAATGTCTGCATATTCAACATAATTGCATACTGCAACGGTAATTTTGTGAACTAGATGAACCATTTTAAATGCTAATGGCATTTTGAGATAAAGTGCTTTTAATAGAAGTCAAACCAGGTGTTCTGGAAGTAATTACTTTTTATGGTTTCATGCTACCACATACTAGGCAACTCCACACTTTAGAGCTTAGTCTTACAGTTTGTACCGGGTGTGGCCTGTAATACGAGCAAAAAATTAAAACATAGATCATTCTCGTCACACTGAACAACATTAGTTCAGCGACTTTTAAAAATAATGGAGTCTCTGAATTTTCCTTCTTTCATACAAATTAAATATTGCTGTCAATGTACGCCATCCTAGAACACAACCTGACGTCGCCTGTCACGCTACAAACATCAAGCATTTTGCATTCCATTGCTTCTTCGAATAAACTTAAAAGTGTGTAATAAAAATTAATAAACTAATTATTTTTAAAAGTCCAATGTTGTTCAGTTTGAGGAGTATAATCTATGTTTTAATTACTTGCTCATATTACAGGCCACACCCGGTATATCATATAACAGTGACTAGACAACCTTTTCAATATTATGATTTATAGCCAGTACATGTCACCAGCACCATATCAAGCATGCATAAATATCTGATACAACCCTATTGCCTTGGCCCGTATGATGTGTCAGATATTTCTGTACTGGGCTGTGGCAGATATATACAGATGACTGTAAATTCAATTTGAATACTAAAAATACTTAAGCTTTTATATATTTCAAACATCATCAACAAATTGAATGCTTTTATTTCTATTTAATCTCTAAAATTGTTAACTTATTATTATTTAACACAAAACCAGACTAGAACAGTTAGAAGTAGCAAGTAACAGTAGAAATAATCCTGCACAAAATAATAATTAATAACAAAGGATACCTATCCAGAAAAATACCTCAAAGAAAGTTTTAAAAAAAATATTTAAAGTCATGTGTAAAAAAATATCAACTTATTCAAACTTTCAAAAATAAGTACCACAGACTCTTATTCTGACGTAATACAGCCATAGTAACATATTTTTGAGTGGTTCGAATAGATACTTATTTTTGGACTTGACTGTACCTTCTTAATGGTATGTTTTTCCTGATAAAACTTAAAAATTGAGCCTTATAATTGTACTTGGTTGTTTGCCAAAACCTTTTTTAGGTGTAATTCCAAAACTGTTATACAGTAATGAAGGACAATTACTTCAAAATCTTTGTGTAAAATTATGCTCTCTTGGACAAAGAAATTTGTTTTACTTACTCTTTCTGAGTTTGTATTATAACCTTTGTCTTAAATATAGCTCCATGACTAACAATATAATTACAATCCTGATTGGAATAGTTTTTTTAGAAAATAACAAGGCAGCAAGCACAATTCTTTACCTACAGCTTAATGTCACGGTTCAGAATTTTCTTGCAGAATGCTGATATGAGTTCAATTGAAAATATTGATTTTGATAAATTTGCTGCTCTGTTTTTATTATACACATGGACAGTGTTGAATGACTTGACATTTTGCTGCTAACCCGGATAGTCAATGGGTACTAATGTACTTGTGCAAATTTAACAGATTTCAACATAATTTGTAACTAATTTTGTTACTAGCTTGGGAACTACCCCAACCCCCACCCACAATGGAGATAAGCAATATCTTAACATCCAGATAAATACACCAGATAATTCATCGGCATGATAAAAGAACACAAACAATAGATATGTTTATGGAAATTCCGTATTCACACAAAAATAAAGCCAAGTAGAAAATAATTATGATGCTAATAGTCTTTCATACATGTGCTATGTCAGACTGTTAATTAGGTACTGCTCTAAAGAGGATGGTGTTAATTGAGCTAGCATTTTGCTATGTGCAAGGAATATAAAATCATTGTCAGGGCCACATTGCAAACAGTTGTAATTTATTGTTGGGCAACTGTAGGATACGAAATAATTAAAACAAGTTTTGAGCTGTTAAATAGACTGAATGGCCTTGTGTTCTGATTAATACTGGCCCCTTTCACTGGTATGTTAGGGAAAACAAAACGCAAGTGAATAATAATTTTGAAATAGTTTAGTTTGAAATAGTTGTAGTAAATTAAGAATTTGAGGGTGAACACAAAGTCAATTCAATTTTTGAATTCGTACCTTTTCGAGCTCCTTTTCGATTTCCGCCGCTCGGATGACCAGCGGGCCGCGCACGGCATATTCCAACTTCAAGATATTGGGGTTAATATTTTCGATCGTGATCGCTTTGGAAGCCATCCTGTACTGCGTGACTTGATTCTTCGGGGTTTGAACACTATTCGCGGCGTCCCACCGTGCCGCCACGCCGGACAACAAACGACTGCGGCTTATCATCTTCAACCCCGACATGGTTAGCTGCAATCAGTTACACTACTTTCAACACGTCACTTGCAAACACCGCAGCTAACCATACGGTAACAATCCCTGTTATTTACGAAATAATTAAAGGCACTGTTTTCTTTAATTCTCTCAATTTCAAAATTTCTCTCAACAACCTATCGTCCCATAGGATATAATGGCCCCGAGACGACAGCCGATGGAATGGAACGATGTTCGATCGATCGATATCACTTGAAACGTTCGTTCACATATGTAATTACAAAACAACTAAATGTTGGAAATAAATATAGCGTATTACTCTATAAAATTCATGACTTATCAAGAGTCAAGTTCGAAGGTTATAGTTATCTGATTACAGCAAGAAATAATACTGAAATAACAAGGGCCTTATTGATAACAATAACTAATACGTATTGCTAAGCTATAAATTATTAAATTAAGCAAATAAAACATTTAATAAGCAGTAAAAATAAAAAAAATCAACTACTTGCGGTGTTACGTAATTTATGTAATTTGATTGTAGAAGAAAATGAAATGAATGTATGAATACATTGTTTGTTTGGAGTATTTCTTAAGTTGGCAAGAACTGAAAAGAAAACTGAAAACGTAGGCGGGAACGTAAGAATGTGCAGGATGGCAACATTCTCAATCAGCTGTTTTTAACGTGTGCTAATTTTCACAATTTTCAGTTTTCAAATTGACAGTTTGTTTATCGTATTGATCGATGCGATCAGACTGATTCACATTTTATATTATTACACACTAGGATATTTCTTACATAACTTTTAATGCTTTTGCAATAAATGGGAACCTAATGGCTTACTAATGTGCAATATACCTAAACCTGTGTTTTTTTTAACCCCCGACGCAAAAAGAGGAGTATTATAAGTTTGACGGCTATGTGTGTGTCTATCTGTCTGTGTGTAGCACCGTAGCTCTTAGACGGGTGGTGGACTGATTTGAATGCGTTTTTTTTAATTTAAAATCAGGTTTTCTAGCGATGGTTCTTATAGTTTTGGTGACGTAATCTCGGAAAATATTTCACTGAACCGATTTAAGAAAATATTTTCTATTTTTAGTTCCTGCGAGACGCAGCTGACGAAGATGCGGACAACAAACCTATTTATTAATTATAATAATATACCTACCTGGATGACCGAGCTTTGCTCAAGCTAAAACTCCAAAACACGCGTTTTTCCAGAAATTAGACCAAGCTATAATAGATCGTTTGTTTATCCCTGAAAACCCCGACATACCAAATTTTATCGAAATCGTTAGAGCCGTTCCCCGAAATATATAAATATACAAGATACAAGAATAAAATTGTTCCTTTATAGGTATAAAATAATAAAGAGATTCGCTATATTTGTTTAAGTCTGTCTTTGTTAAACTAGTGAATCGATATAAAAAAATTAGACAAAATAGAAAGCTGCACTAGGTACTCCATTTCTAAATACTTAATAAAAACTACTTTTTTTTAAGGGAAATCGGAATGTTTCTCCGGGAACTCAAATGAAGTAACCAAGAGCAGCTGGGCTACTACGAAACTCGAAACTCGAAGTTCGTATCGTACCGTCCCTCTCGCTCTCGTATTAAATAGTATAAGTGTCAGAGGGACCGCACGACACGAACTTCGAGTTTCGTAGTAGCCCAGCAGCTGCAAAATGCATACTTACCTAATATTATCTTAGTATATATAGTACCTACATACGTATCTATGATTATTCTGTAGGTAGGTACGTGTGCTTGTAACCTAACTCCTCCTAAACGACTGGACCGATTTAAGTAAATGAAATTTTGTGTGGATACTTCAAAAGGTTCCTGGATGGTTCGAAAACGCAATTGGATCCGGTAGTACTTGTACTATTACTTATTCGGTGGTAGGTGGCAATGTTATCGGTATGTTATCATATTTATTCAGGGCCTCTCCGCACTGCAAATTTTCACCGCGCGATATTTATTCGCGTAAATTATATTCCGTGCTTTACATACAACATCTTTGCGATTTTTTTACCGCCAGTAATTTTAATTCAATACTCATATTATGATTCAATGTGTTACAGAATGACGAGAAAAAAATCAGCGCGGTGAAAATTTGCAGTGCGGACAGGGCCTTAAGTAATGTTTTTCCGGGCAGGACAACACAACGTCTGGCGGGTCCGCTAGTTAATTATAAATTAATGTAAATCCATTTTGTGCGTGTTGCGTGTAAGCAGAGTGTATTCGTACCATTTTGTATTCCCATTTTCATCCACACATTTAGTTGAGAATTTTTAAAGTATTTGACGTTGAAATGAACAAAATATAGTAAATCACAAGTGGTAATGATGTTGTTTCCAGTTTAATATTAAGGGGTAATTTAAAATATTCTGAATTTTTTTAATGCTGTATAATTTTTTAACGTTTTTGACACTGTACTGTCATAATTTTGTTTATTTTTCCGGATAATAATTTAGATGAAAAAGTTTAAATTGCATTTATGACAGTTTTGACTTTTGAACGGGCAACACAGAGTCACAGGCAACTTACAGTCCGTCGTGGTTGTAAGAAGAAGTCGGCGTGTAAGTAAACAACATAATGCCAACTTTACAAACTGAACTCAGGTGTCCTTAACATTTATTTTCATTTTTTTCTAATGAAATTTAAATGAGTCAATTTAAAACTGAGCAAAAACGAAATAAAACTCTGTTATCTAACAAAAACTTAAACAGTCGGGACCCATTAAGGCTAGAAATTTTTAAACTGGTCACGTATTTGAATGAATCCCGATGGTTGAACTTTAAGACTCAGTGCAAAAGGTTTGTGATCTATGATAACTGTGGTTTAGTGTGGCCAGTATACAAAAAAAAAACAAAATAACCAGGAATATGAAAAAAAAAACGCATAATTAATTCAATAGGTGTATTTTTTTATTAACTGTAGAATAATAATATAATAATAATGATACGCAAATGTTGAACAGTGTATTTTTTATAAATTATTGAGAACCATTACTTAAAATAGTAAAAATACCGTAAATGAAAAAGTAGTGCCTGCCTGAACATGGCAATGTTATATTAAAAAAAAAACATTTGTTTTTGTTTGGGTTGGTTTTATTTATTTGAGTTTTATTATTTTTATTACAAATATACGTTAAACGCTAAGATAAGACACGTTTTATTAAGCTAAGCTAAGATGCTTCTTGCCTTAAGATTAGCTTTATAACGTTACTATATTATCATAATGGATACTGAGGAGCATGCATAGCCGCAATTGTAGCCCGTGAGTATTTATCATGTTTATTGTTATTTAGTGACACAGTAACGCGTAAGAATTATTTGTATCCTAATAATACTTTTTCCCGGGCTTGACCAACTCCTGCCGCGCATTTGAGTCCATCGTCCGAAGAGGTCTGGTTGGACTAAAGCAAAGGAAAGGGGGTCCCGACTATATAGGTTAGGTTAGGTTAGTGTTAAAGTTATATATAGGAACCCCTTTGCTTTAGGTGGACTCACATTGTGTACACCACCCATGAGGTTGTATGGTATCTGATGACATACCAAACTTACGCCACTTTCCAGGTTGATCACCATTATCTTCAAGATGTAAGAGTGGCACTTCTCAGTGGAGTAATGGCTATTTACCCTTAAGGTCGTTTGTCACGGTCAAAGGCACTACAGTGCCAGTAATGAACGTTAAGAGTGCAAATTCCACGTATTTTATTTTTTTTTAGGAATGAAATCGTGGATATTTTTATAAAATAATGTACATACCGCCAATAGCGTGAAATTTGTGATATATCGTACCAAGTTTCAGATGTATTTTAATTTAGAAAATACTTTCACTTGATCGCTGCAGTTTCGACTGCGATATTTTCGCACACATGCTTGTAATTTGTTGTAAACAGAAGTCTTTGTTAATTTCGCTCTCATGATCAAAGAGCAGATTGGCCTAGTTGCATAAGGCTAGAGTTTACCCTACCCTCAGCTTAGGAAGTTCGGGTTCAAACCCGTTGTAAGATTTAATTTTTTTTGTTTTTTTTTATTGTTCTCAGTTAATGATGTTAATATTTTTTGAAATGTGTAGCTAAAAATTTATAAGACCTAATTTAGGCACAAACATTTTTTTTTTAAATTTTAGGTAAATCTGAATATGCACAGCACAACTACAGTAAAGTACTATGAGACTTATAATCCTCACATCCACTCAAGGGTTGCTTGGTAGAGATCCTTCGAGGATAAGTTCGCCTTTACAAAGTCAAGGAAACCGAATCACGTACCAGAGTGGAACCCAAGTGGAACCTTTTCATATTCAATTGCGCTGTGATTTCTTTGGCAAGTGTATGGGATGTCAACATGACATTAGTAGCACATAGGTTCCACCCTGGTACGTGACTCAGTTTCCTTGACCGTAACTCAACGATTGTTTATTTTATTTTTTATTTACAATACACTTTACATACTATGAGAAAATTAGTCATAATCATTATCCCTATACATACCTACATACACAGGCCTCCTCTCACAATGAGGGCTTGGCGTTATTTTCAACGCAGCCCAGTGTGAATTGAAATATAGCACCACCATTAATTATATAGCAGGTGTGTGTACGTTTCTTCACGATATTTTCCTTCAACGAAAAACACGTGAAAATATGAAATTAGACTTGTTTATTTTTATTTCAAATTTAATTGGTTGGGTAGTAATCGAAGGCTCTATTGAACAACAAATAAAAAAGTCCATCACTAAGTCAGTTTTATTTTATTTATTTAACATCAGTCAATTAAATTAGCCCACATACAACCACTGCTGAGTGCCTCTTGCATTTCTCACGCCACTTTTCCAGTCTTGTGCCAGTCTCGTACACAGCTTACCAGCCGACAATGTATGTTATGACAGTGTTTTTCACTCTGTAATTAAATATTTATTATGAAAATAAACATATTTTGAAGAAGCATATTTTGTCAAATGAACTTTTCTCTGAACTCCAAAATTACCGAGATATGAGGCTCAAAAGTTAGTCCGCTACCAAGGGCTGGGGACTTGGAAAAAAAAAACAGTAAAAAAATCTGTCCTAAAACACCTACGGTCATGGAAACTGAGACTTTAGGCCTCCCCCATATTTTTCCCGTGTTGCCAATACTCGCCACGTTTGATAAGCGGGTTGGCGAGCGTAGTAAGTATATGATGTGGGGTTGCTTGGAAAACGCTGCTGCCCATCTTCTGATATTATCCCTCAGCCGATTCCTACGGTACCCACGGGGTGGTGGAAGTTGTATGTTGTACTCAGCCTCTACTGTACTTACTTTTTAATTTCCTTATAATGCGTCTTTTCGAGACCAGAGTATTGATGCTTTATGTATTTTTTTCGCAAAGTTCGTGGCTTCATAGTTTCCCAATGTGAATTATAATTCAGTTCAATACTTGAAAATATAACTGCATTCACATTATAGATTATAGATAATGATAATCCCGCCAATTTCGAGGACAAATTACGATAATTTAATTTAGGAAAAAATTACTCCATTAGTTTAAAATGTCATGACAACCTATGACAACAAACGAACAAAAAAATTATGACTTGACGAATTTGACATTTGACTTGATGTTTTTTTATTTTTATTTTATGGAAAAAGCCACAAGCCATGCAGCCTTTATCTGATTTTATCACTACTAATTTATAATCCGTTAATGCAATTTTCCGTACTTATTTGTTACCACGTTAATGTTATGTGATTTTCTTCCTAATTTCTGTCGGAAACCCAAAGAATTGGCAATACATTTGTTCGTTGCACTTCAGTCTTTTGACTGACGGACTTTGTACCTATGGCCAGCAAAAATATTTAAAAAAAGTTAAACGAGCTTCAAAATGGTAATTATGTGATTCTGATCAGACAAATCAAACGAAATCTGGCAACGTCGCTTAGCATCGAATTGTCAGCGAGTTGAAACGTAGCTGAAAACACACACCACTAACCGAGCCGTTGGCGTACGATACTGTCGCC
>NC_133479.1:347502-441829 GCF_025370935.1 Choristoneura fumiferana
CTATCAACGGAGTCCCAAGGAGATTTACATAGTGAACTAGATAGCCCCATATAGTAAGTGAGGTGAGGTAGATATAGCATATCAAAGCCAATTGTTAGCACTTATCTCGGTTATCGTCACAAGCGCGCAGATTGCACGCGGCCTGTTATATCGCTCTCCGTGAACGTTTTATCATTATAATTATAATCTACTTGGGCCTTTATAGGACAAAGTGCTCGCTATCTTATTAAAGATTATTGTGAATTGAATAATAATAAAGATAACCCTGGCATATTATGACTGGTATTAGGTATATCTATGATGCTTAAATGCTGCCTTGTTTCGTCTGACCTCTTGTGCGATCAGTGGCGTATTGAGCAGTTAGGGGGGGGTCCGCCCCAGAGGGGTGACACCCGACCGTGAACATCGGTAGTGCCACCTATTAAAGTTCTTAAAACTGTGGCAGATTGCATAACCGCCACTAATCCTACTAATATTATAAATGCGAAAGTTTGTGTGTGTGCAGTGGCGTAGCGTGGGTATCAGCCGCCCGGGGCGGAAGAAAATTTTGCCGCTCACTTATTTAGGGCCCTCATTGTAATTGGTCCGAATCGTAGGTGCAACATTTTTTTGTTATGGAATTATCATCATCATCCCACCCTATACACGTCCCACTGCTGGGCACTGTTCTCCTCTCAGAATGAGAACACTTGGGCCGTAGTTCCCACGCGGGCCCAGTGTGGATTGGGAACTTGACACATAACTCCTGCCGTGAAGCAGCAGTGCTTGCCATTGTTGTGTTTCGGCGTGGAGGAGACAGCCGGTGAAATTACTGGCACGTGAGGTATCCCATCTTAGGCCTCTAGGTTGGCAGCGCGTCTGCAATACCCCTGGTGTTGTAGATGTTTTATGGGCGGTGATGATCTCTTACCATCAGGAGACCCACTTGCTCGTTTGCCTACCAGTCGTATAAAAAAAAAAAAAAAAAACTACCATTAAATTTTTATGGTATTTTGCCGCCCCCTAAATGTGCCGCCCGGGGCGGACCGCACCCCCCTCTCCAACCACGCAGTGTGTGTGTGTGTGATGTGTGTGTGTGTGTGTGTACTGTGGTGTGTGTGTGTGTGTTTACTGTGTGTGTGTGTGTGTGTGTGTGTACTGTGTGTGTGTTTGATTGATTGTTTTTAATGTAAACCACGATTTAATTTTCGGGAATTCCAACGGGAAATTAAAAAAAACCTGAAATTTCATTTAGTTGCTGGATCTAATGATTTACGTGTGGCGATTGTTACAATTAATGTACGATTTAAGTGTAGCTGCTTTTTGGCACACATCCAATGGCTACTATGCCTATCAAATCGCCATTTTTTCTTAAGCTGCTGGCCTTAAACAAACTATAAATCGTGGTCTAGAAATAGCCTCAGCCTTAGCATATAGGTAATAAACAATTTTAGTATAGTCAGCACCAAAAATAAGTTGGCCAGCGAATTGTGGCCACATGGAATGATGGCAATTAAAAAAGTTAAGAATTGCAACACATTTCACAGATAAAAAAGCGCGCGAATATTCGTCCATTGTATTTGTATGTGTCTACAATTCTGCACTATGCGTTATTATTTAATATTTGTATTTTCATCATCATCCAGCCTATATACGTCCCACTGCTGGGCACAGGCCTCCTCTCAGAACAAGAGGGCTTGGGCCATAGTTCCCACGCGGGCCCAGTGCGGATTGGGAACTTCACACGCACCATTCAATTGCTTCGCAGGTTTTGTGCAGGTTTCCTCACGATGTTTTCCTTCACCGCAAAGCTCGTGGTAAATTTCAAATGTAATTCCGCACACGAATTTCGAAAAACTCGAGGTGCGAGCCGGGGTTTGAACCCACAACCCTCAGCTTGAGTCGATAGGTCAAATCACTAGGCCACCACGGCTTTTTTACATAAGTATTATGTTTTTTTTAAATCAAAGCAAACTCAAACCATGCCCATAACCACCTGTCCTAGTAACCGCGAGATATGTTTGACTAGATAAAGTATATCAATTACGTTATGCTGATAGCATCAGATAAACCTGTTAAGCGTTATTAGATAATACTACAGTAGAACAGAACCACATGTCTGCAATGTCTGCATATTCAACATAATTGCATACTGCGACGGTAATTTTGTGAACTAGATGAACCATTTTAAATGCTAATGGCATTTTGAGATAAAGTGCTTTTAATAGAAGTCAAACCAGGTGTTCTGGAAGTAATTACTTTTTATGGTTTCATGCTACCACATACTAGGCAACTCCACACTTTAGAGCTTAGTCTTACAGTTTGTACCGGGTGTGGCCTGTAATATGAGCAAAAAATTAAAACATAGATCATTCTCGTCAAACTGAACAACATTCGTTCAGCGACTTGTGCAAGGTCCGCCCGGATTGCTACCACCATCTTTGCTCGCTAATCCTGCCGTGAAGCAGCAGTGCTTGCACTGTTGTGTTTCGGTGTGGAGAGTAAGACAGCCGGTGAAATTACTGGCACGTGAGGTATCCCATCTTAGGCCTCTAGGTTGGCAACGCGTCCGCAATACCCCTGTGTGTGCAGATGTTTATGGGCGGTGGTGATCTCTTACCATCAGGAGACCCATTTCTCGTTTGCCATCTAGTCAAATAAAAAAAAAAAAAATAAAAAAATAAAAAAAACTTTTAAAAATAATGGAGTCTCTGAATTTTCCTTCTTTCATACAAATTAAATATTGCTGTCAATGTACGCCATCCTAGAACACAACCTGACGTCGCCTGTCACGCTACAAACATCAAGCATTTTGCATTCCATTGCTTCTTCGAATAAACTTAAAAGTGTGTAATAAAAATTAATAAACTAATTATTTTTAAAAGTCGCTGAACTAATGTTGTTCAGTTTGAGGAGTATAATCTATGTTTTAATTACTTGCTCATATTACAGGCCACACCCGGTATATCATATAACAGTGACTAGACAACCTTTTCAATATTATGATTTATAGCCAGTACATGTCACCAGCACCATATCAAGCATGCATAAATATCTGATACAACCCTATTGCCTTGGCCGGTATGATGTGTCAGATATTTCTGTACTGGGCTGTGGCAGATATATACAGATGACTGTAAATTCAATTTGAATACTAAAAATACTTAAGCTTTTATATATTTCAAACATCATCAAGAAATTGAATGCTTTTATTTCTATTTAATCCCTAAAATTGGTTACTTATTATTATTTAACACAAAACCAGTCTAGAACAGTTAGAAGTAGCAAGTAACAGTAGAAATAATCCTGCACAAAATAATAATTAATAACAAAGGATACCTATCCAGATGAATACCTCAAAGAAAGTTTTAAAAAATTATTCAAATGTAAAAATATCAACTTATCGAAAATACAAACTGAGACATGGATGCACAGAAAAACCAGAAGAAGAGACCATTGATATGGTATTGTATTTTCGATATGGTTTCACGGATACCCATAAAAGTAACAAATTTGGAGTTGAAATAAAAAATACAAAAAGACTCCAAAAAACCAATCATAATATCAACTTATCCAAACTTTCAAAAATAAGTACCACAGACTCTTATTCTGACGTAATACGGCCATAGTAACATATTTTTGAGTGGTTCAAATAGATACTTATTTTTGGACTTGACTGTACCTTTTTAATGGTATGTTTTTCCTGATAAAACTTAAAAATTGAGCCTTATAATTGTACTTGGTTGTTTGCCAAAACCTTTGTTAGGTGTAATTCCAAAAACTTTTATACAGTAATCAAGGACAATTGCTTCAAAATCTTTGTGTAAAATTATACTCTCTTGGACAAAGAAATTTACTCTTTCTGAATTTGTATTATAACCTTTGTCTTAAATATAGCTCCATGACTAACAATATAATTACAATCCTGATTGGAATAGTTTTTTTAGAAAATAACAAGGCAGCAAGCACAATTCTTTACCTACAGCTTAATGAAACAGTTCAGAATTTCTTGCAGAATGCTGATACGAGTTCAATTACAAATATTGATTTTGATAAATTTGCTGCTCTGTTTTTATTATAGACATGGACAGTGTTGAATGACTTGACATTTTGCTGCTAACCCGGATAGTCAATGGGTACTAATGTACTTGTGCAAATTTAACAGATTTCAACATAATTTGTAACTAATTTTGTTACTAGCTTGGGAACTAGTTTAGTATACCCACAATGGAGATAAGCAATATCTTAACATCCAGATAAATACACCAGATAATTCATCGGCATGATAAAAGAACACAAACAATAGATATGTTTATGGAAATTCCGTATTCACACAAAAATAAAGCCAAGTAGAAAATAATTATGATGCTAATAGTCTTTCATACATGTGCTATGTCAGACTGTTAATTAGGTACTGCTCTAAAGAGGATGGTGTTAATTGAGCTAGCACTTTGCTATGTGCAAGGAATATAAAATCATTGTCAGGGCCAAACAGTTGTAATTTATTGTTGGGCAACTGTAGATACGAAATAATTAAAACAAGTTTTGAGCTGTTAAATAGACTGAATGGCCTTGTGTTCTGATTAATACTGGCCCCTTTCACTGGTATGTTAGGGAAAACAAAACGCAAGTGAATAATAATTTTGAAATAGTTTAGTTTGAAATAGTTGTAGTAAATTAAGAATTTGAGGGTGAACACAAAGTTAATTCAATTTTTAAACTCGTACCTTTTCGAGCTCCTTTTCGATTTCCGCCGCTCGGATGACCAGCGGGCCGCGCACGGCATATTCCAACTTCAAGATATTGGGGTTAATATTTTCGATCGTGATCGCTTTGGAAGCCATCCTGTACTGCGTGACTTGATTCTTCGGGGTTTGAACACTATTCGCGGCGTCCCACCGTGCCGCCACGCCGGACAACAAACGACTGCGGCTTATCATCTTCAACCCCGACATGGTTAGCTGCAATCAGTTACACTACTTTCAACACGTCACTTGCAAACACCGCAGCTAACCATACGGTAACAATCCCTGTTATTTACGAAATAATTAAAGGCACTGTTTTCTTTAATTCTCTCAATTTCAAAATTTCTCTCAACAACCTATCGTCCCATAGGATATAATGGCCCCGAGACGACAGCCGATGGAATGGAACGATGTTCGATCGATCGATATCACTTGAAACGTTCGTTCACATATGTAATTACAAAACAACTAAATGTTGGAAATAAATATAGCGTATTACTCTATAAAATTCATGACTTATCAAGAGTCAAGTTCGAAGGTTATAGTTATCTGATTACAGCAAGAAATAATACTGAAATAACAAGGGCCTTATTGATAACAATAACTAATACGTATTGCTAAGCTATAAATTATTAAATTAAGCAAATAAAACATTTAATAAGCAGTAAAAATAAAAAAAATCAACTACTTGCGGTGTTACGTAATTTATGTAATTTGATTGTAGAAGAAAATGAAATGAATGTATGAATACATTGTTTGTTTGGAGTATTTCTTAAGTTGGCAAGAACTGAAAAGAAAACTGAAAACGTAGGCGGGAACGTAAGAATGTGCAGGATGGCAACATTCTCAATCAGCTGTTTTTAACGTGTGCTAATTTTCACAATTTTCAGTTTTCAAATTGACAGTTTGTTTATCGTATTGATCGATGCGATCAGACTGATTCACATTTTATATTATTACACACTAGGATATTTCTTACATAACTTGTAATGTTTTTGCAATAAATGGGAACCTAATGGCTTACTAATGTTCAATATACCTAAACCTGTGTTTTTATTTAACCCCCGACGCAAAAAGAGGAGTATTATAAGTTTGACGGCTATGTGTGTGTCTATGTGTCTGTGTGTAGCACCGTAGCTCTTAGACGGGTGGTGGACTGATTTGAATGCGTTTTTTATTTATTTAAAATCAGGTTTTCTAGCGATGGTTCTTATAGTTTTGGTGGCGTAATCTCGGAAAATATTTCACTGAACCGATTTAAGAAAATATTTTCTATTTTTAGTTCCTGCGAGACGCAGCTGACGAAGATGCGGACAACAAACCTATTTATTAATTATAATAATATACCTACCTGGATGACCGAGCTTTGCTCAAGCTAAAACTCCAAAACACGCGTTTTTCCAGAAATTAGACCAAAGCTATAATAGATCGTTTGTTCATCCCTGAAAACCCCGACATACCAAATTTTATCGAAATCGTTAGAGCCGTTTCCCGAAATATATAAATATACAAGATACAAGAATAAAATTGTTCCTTTAAAGGTATAAAATAATAAAGAGATTCGCTATATTTGTTTAAGTCTGTCTTTGTTAAACTAGTGAATCGATATAAAAAAATTAGACAAAATAGAAAGCTGCACTAGGTACTCCATTTCTAAATACTTAATAAAAACTACTTTTTTTTAAGGGAAATCGGAATGTTTCTCCGGGAACTCAAATGAAGTAACCAAGAGCAGCTGGGCTACTACGAAACTCGAAGTTCGTATCGTACCGTCCCTCTCGCTCTCGTATTAAATAGTATAAGTGTCAGAGGGACCGTACGACACGAACTTCGAGTTTCGTAGTAGCCCAGCAGCTGCAAAATGCATACTTACCTAATATTATCTTAGTATATATAGTACCTACATACGTATCTATGATTATTCTGTAGGTAGGTACGTGTGCTTGTAACCTAACTCCTCCTAAACGACTGGACCGATTTAAGTAAATGAAATTTTGTGTGGATACTTCAAAAGGTTCCTGGATGGTTCGAAAACGCAATTGGATCCGGTAGGTGGCAATGTTATCGGTATGTTATCATATTTATTCAGGGCCTCTCCGCACTGCAAATTTTCACCGCGCGATATTTATTCGCGTAAATTATATTCCGTGCTTTACATACAACATCTGCGATTTTTTTACCGCCAGTAATTTTAATTCAATACTCATATTATGATTCAATGTGTAACAGAATGGCGAGAAAAAAATCAGCGCGGTGAAGATTTGCAGTGCGGACAGGGCCTTAAGTAGTGTTTTTCCGGGCAGGACAACACAACGTCTGGCGGGTCCGCTAGTTAATTATAAATTAATGTAAATCCATTTTGTGCGTGTTGCGTGTAAGCAGAGTGTATTCGTACCATTTTGTATTCCCATTTTCATCCGCACATTTAGTTGAGAATTTTTAAAGTATTTGACGTTGAAATGAACAAAATATAGTAAATCACAAGTGGTAATGATGTTGTTTCCAGTTTAATATTAAGGGGTAATTTAAAATATTCTGAAATTTTTTAATGCTGTATAATTTTTTAACGTTTTTGACACTGTACTGTCATAATTTTGTTTATTTTTCCGGATAATAATTTAGATGAAAAAGTTTAAATTGCATTTATGACAGTTTTGATTTTTGAACAGGCAACACAGAGTCACAGGGCAAAAGGTTTGTGTCGTTGTGATTGTGATGTGATCTATTGATAACTGTGGTTTAGTGTGGCCAGTATACAAAAAAAAACAAAATAACCAGGAATATGAAAAAAAAAACGCATAATTAATTCAATAGGTGTATTTTTTTATTAACTGTAGAATAATAATATAATAATAATGATACGCAAATGTTGAACAGTGTATTTTTTATAAATTATTGAGAACCATTACTTAAAATAGTAAAAATACCGTAAATGAAAAAGTAGTGCCTGCCTGAACATGGCAATGTTATATTAAAAAAAAACATTTGTTTTTGTTTGTGTTGGTTTTATTTATTTGAGTTTTATTATTTTTATTACAAATATACGTTAAACGCTAAGATAAGACACGTTTTATTAAGCTAAGCTAAGATGCTTCTTGCCTTAAGATTAGCTTTATAACGTTACTATATTATCATAATGGATACTGAGGAGCATGCATAGCCGCAATTGTAGCCCGTGAGTATTTATCATGTTTATTGTTATTTAGTGACACAGTAACGCGTAAGAATTATTTGTATCCTAATAATACTTTTTCCCGGGCTTGACCAACTCCTGCCCCGCATTTGAGTCCATCGTCCGAAGAGGTCTGGTTGGACTAAAGCAAAGGAAAGGGGGTCCCGACTATATAGGTTAGGTTAGGTTAGTGTTAAAGTTATATATGGGAACCCCTTTGCTTTAGGTGGACTCACATTGTGTACACCACCCATGAGGTTTTGTAGGTATCTGATGACATACCAAACTTACGCCACTTTCCAGGTTGATCACCATTATCTTCAAGATGTAAGAGTGGCACTTCTCAGTGGAGTAATGGCTATTTACCCTTAACTTCTGTTGGTCTCTTCGCTGTCCGAGTTGAGCCATAGACCACTTGTTACAGACAGACAAATAAAAGCTTGTAAAAATTTGTTAGTTCACAAACTTTTTTTATTTCAGGTTTGTGGAATGTAGCTCCAGTTCTGTGGGTGACGAGGTTGCCACTACCTCTAAGAAGAAAGTAAAACCACCCAAAGACAACTTTGGTGAGTATTTAATTATTTTGATCTACACCCATCAATGAATTAAAACAATTACTTTGCTTACCCGCAACCTTATGATAGCTATGCTTATACAAGATGTGCATATTCATACAGTTCCTAACACACATAAATCATACAAACCCATCTATCACCACTACCACACTACACTGACGCGTTTCGAACTCAACCAGAGCTCATCTTCAGAACAACACGACCATACGCTGTGCTGTCCATGCTACTAGCTGTTAGACTAACAAGCTGGGTGCCCTTTGCAAGGTCTAAAATTATTTTTCCTAAAATCTTTTGATCAAAATTGTTTGGTATAATATTGTATGGCATACTTATTTTTTTGCATAAAGCTTTTTTTGCATATGTTTTTGTTTCCTAAAGCACTAAATTTACCTGTTCATTAATAATAGACCCCATACTGTTGTACCTTATTATTTCCAATGCATTCCAGAACATAGTTTTTTTTTTTCAATTTTTTTTTGAGGCTTAAGTGCACCAGTGTGACTATGCCAGCCTCATTGAAAGACTCGATGTCCACATTCATCAAACACTCCTATTGCGATGTCCAGATTATCTGGCTGCAAAGGAGTGCTTGATGAACCTGTAAATTCATACTGCATCTTCCGATACCAGACAACTCAAATAACATTCACTGCACCATTGAACAGCCTCACACACACCACACACACACACACACACACACATTGAACATGATGACACCTGGAGTGTTCAAAGCCTCAAAAAAAAAGAGAAAAAAAAAAAAAAAAACCATTGAACAGGTCCAAATCACTCAACCACCTCTCGCGGATATCCTTCGTCAATACACACTCCACCAAAAAATGTATTAAGTCTTCAATCTTATTACAATCCATGCACATGGGGGATTGAACATAGAGATGAAACCCTTTACAACAATAATATAATATTACTTACTGATGCAGATAAATAGCATACTTATGTTATTTTTTTGTAACAGGAAGTGAAGAGTCGGAAGACAGCGAGGACGACGAAGCAGGCCTGCCCGTCATCCCGAGGGCTTTAAGGGCGATAATGGAGACCCCAGAGGACGACGTGACAGGGATTGAGGAATCGCCGCGTCAGCTTTCGCAACCTCCATACGAGCCCGGCGCCTTTTTAGATTTTAAGTGGAGTTCGTTCGCAAATCCTCCAACCTTGAGTTATTTGAGGAGGAAGTCAGTCTCCTACGGCAACACCGGACCGACAGCTGCGTATACTGACCCATATGTCATTTTTATTAACATATGGGATCGGCAATTTATGGAGCACATTGTCGCGGAGACCAATAAATATGCTCAGCTTTTGGCGCAGCAGTTGTTCCTTAACAACAAGCTCGGACCCACGAGCATCAGCGACTGGAAGGACACCACAGTCGACGAGCTGTACGTCTTCTTCGCTTTAACAATAGCTATGGGGATTGTAGCTAAAGGTCGGTTGGTTGATTACTGGAATGCCAATTCTAGAATATTTATCACGCCCGGGTTCCGCGTGTACACGCCTTTGCGCCGGTACCAACTGCTCTGGCAATGCCTACATTTCAGGGACAATAAAGATATTTCCACGAAAAACCTGAGCGTTTCCGAGGCTAAATTATTCAAAATCCATCCAGTATTAGACCACTTAAATGGCCATTTTCAGTCAATGTACAATTTGCAACAGAACATAGCGCTTGACGAGTCTCTGCTGCTGTTGAAAGGGTGGTTGGACTCTAACCAATGCTTTCCGAACAAAGCTGCAGCGACAGGCATCAAAACATATGAGGTTTGTGAACCGCAAACCAGCTATTTGAGGCGATTTGCAGTTCACGTCCACAAGCGTACAAAAAATGCGATTCCTAATTCGGACTCCCTAGAGGCCTACTTCCCGTCCGTCGTCTTGAAGCTCCTACGAGGGCTCGAGAACAGGGGCCACACGGTGTGGATGGACAATTTCTACAATTCACCGGCTCTCGCTAGAAAATTAAAATCGCTCAGGTTTGACTGCGTTGGGACACTACGCACCAACCGGCAGTTCGTGCCTCAGCTCCTGAGAAGCCCCTGAAGATCCCTGACGAAGAGTAATATGCGGCCGGGTCAGATCGTCGGTTTCACCTCCGGTGACGTCGACGTCATGGTATGGAGAGGCCGGAACCGGGTCGGGATGATCTCTACATACCACGGGGCCATCACTCAATCCAAAGGGGTCACGAAACCGGCTCTCATTCACGACTATAGTCAGATGATGGCAGCCGTTGACAAGAAAGATAAGATTCTAGTCGGTTTCCCCGTCGAAAGGAAACAATCAAGAATCTGGTACAAGAAATTATTCAGCCGCCTTCTCAACGTTTCCGTATTAAACGCATATATTATATGATTGATTTTTTGGAGTCTTTTTGTATTTTTTATTTCAACTCCAAATTTGTTACTTTTACGGGTATCCCGTGAAACCATATCGTAAATACAAACTGAGACATGGATGCACAGAAAAACCAGAAAAAGAGACCAGCAGTGGGAATCGAACCCAGGTCCTCAGCATTCCGTGCTGCGTGCTATAACCCCTACACCACTGCTGGACAGGAATCTAGACACGAATTTTTCCTATGCATACATATCTCAGGTTGCTTATTTCTACTATGCTATTTAAGCAGTTCGATTCCCAGTGCTGGTCTCTTTTTCTGGTTTTTCTGTACATCCATGTCTTAGTTTGTATTTACGGCATATATTATAAGCATCTCACCGAGTCCACACTGTCCCGTCCCGTCATTCGCCGCTGGTCCGTCCTGTCGCCGAGTCCTCGCATAAGCGAGTTCTTTTCGGCCAGCAAGCATTACCTGGCGGAGTTCGAGTTCCAGTCCCAGCGGAGCAATAAGTCCCGGATCCGCGCGTGTGCGTGGCGCAAAAAACGCATCTGCACGTAGGTACTGCGCCGGCTGCGACAAAGCAGTCTGCATAGGTGTTGATGTGATACCTTTCTGAGAGGCTTGTGCCCAGCCGTGAACGCGTATGAAGGTTGGGATAGTGATGATGATAATGTCATAAATTCCTATTTATATTATAAATGCGAAAGTTTGTGTGTGTATGTTTGTTACTCTTTCACGCTAAAACGGCTGGACTCATGTTGATGAAATTTGGTATGAAGATAGCTGGACGGCTGAAATAACACATAGACTACTTTTTACCCTGATATTCCCACGGGATCGGGATAAAATCTCGACATCTCAACCGCTAGGATTAGACATGAAATTGGGCGCAGGTGTCTTATATGCAAACGTTAATGAATGAAATCTGCGATGTATTTTTTGAAATTCCCATGGGAAATTATTGGAATTCCGGAATTTCAATTCAACTGTCGGATAGAATGGTTTACGTGTGTAAAACCGGGGGTAGAACCTAGTATTTTATAAATTTCTTGTACCTTATTCTTAATTTAGTTACGTTTAAGTTTTAACACGTTTCTAATATGATAGTAATTAATGATATAATGATGTTCTGTTGTAATAAGGACCATGTTGCAGCGGCCGTGGTCTTTTAGCAAAAATTTTCAAGACCTGTGTTTGCTATTAATTTGAAGATTTTAAAGTGGAAATCTCTGAAATTGTAACGTCACATGTGGATCGATACGGGCCGTGTTTTTAAGTATTAAGTATTCCTGGTTGGATTTATTTACACAAATATTCGACCTTGCTGAATTTACAATTTGTTAGAAAATCAATGAGGGTTTTTCGACTGGCAAAATATCGCTAGATGGCGTTAGTAAAGTGAGGTCCGTTCGACATTTCTGTAGGGCTACTACGAAACTCGAAACTCAAAGTTCGTGTATTGCGGTCTCTCTGACACTTATACTATTTAATACGAGAGCGAGAGGGACGGTACGATACGAACTTCGAGTTTCGTTTTTCGTAGTAGCCCTGCTGTCACGTTTGTGATTGTCTAAATATCTAAATGAGCCAATCGCAACTCGCAAGCAAGACTGAGGCCGCGGCCACGTGAAATCGCTCGACGCTCGTTTCCAGTGTCGCTGAAAGTCACTAAAGCTGAAAATGTTGAGCTATATCGCTAGAAAAAAAAACCTCTTCAATTTCGGCATAAACTGTTATTTTTTTTTCATTCACTCCAATTTCATTTATTTGTACCACTGCCATGCTATTAGTACTAGTACTGCTGCTATTTGTGGTCATTTAGATGAGATTAAGAAATCAGCTTCCAAGACCAAGATCAATCCTGCAAGAAGCCATCTTGTCGCTGCTGCCCGACGCGGCGACTTGACGCTACTTTTTTGAGTCGCGGGAAATTCAAAATCGCCTTCAAAATGGGGTCACGTGACCAGATTTATCGCTGCAATCGAGCGACGAGCGACTGCATGTGGGGGCACCTTGAAACGTCAAACGGATCTCGCGATACTAACGATCCTTAGAAAATATTACTTATTTTTCGTAATGGCTACGGAACCCTATTTTGGGCGCGTCCGACACGCTCTTGGCCGGTTTTTTCTTGCTTCTGTCGTTTGTTATTTTTTTAATCAGCTGAATTTGTGCTTATTAAAACAGATGAGACTAGAATTCAGTAGGCTAACTTCTTACATACGAGGGTTAATCAAATCACTCATAGGTAAATTATATAAAACAATGATTCATTTTGTAGTAGCGAATCTATACTAGAAAAAGAAAATCAGGGCCATTTGAGTTTCATCGGTAAAATTAAACCAAAACTACGTTTGACTTTTCTAAATACGTTTAATTGAACGCACAGTATTTGTATTGTGCTTATATTAAAAAAACCGTTTTTCAGACAAGGAATGTTGAAAAGAATTATATTAATCGGTATCTTCGCTTTAGTAATGAAATTCCGTGCCACCTATTTTCTTTTGTGTAAAGAAAAGGGTAAAAAGGTGTGTCAGTTTTTCATGGAGCTGAATGTTAGACAAATCTTTTTTTATGAATAAAATACCGATCTGTTTCATTATTAATTTATTTTTTACACAATATTTTCAACTACCGTCAGAAGTCCTCTAATAACTATAATAATCCCAATAGAAAAATATTTCATCTCTTTAACTAACCATAGTATTGACATTTTTACTCTTTTTACAATATTTATATATATTTTATGTTTATATATTCAATTCTCGATAGGCTATTTAGTTTATATAATTTTTTAAAATGTAAACAATGTGATGTATTCACAGAGGATTCTTCTTTATATTTAATATGGTACATATGTATAGCAAATCAAGTGGAAGTGTGTACGCAAAGGCGCCGGACGCATATTTACAACCGTAGAGGCTTTACAAACAAAACTGATCATAATAATATTAAAATTAAACAACAGAAACATTATCTCACACGTTATGGCAAATTGTCAATGTCCACAAAACAATTGTAATAATTTTACCATTCTTTTTACTTTAATAGACAATTATAAAACACAACATTGCTATATTTTACATAGTCCTAAATCGAAATAAATAAATTATTCTCTAAAATAGTGTATTACTTATTGTCAAATAAATTTATAACTCTAGAAAAAGTCCCGAGAGGGCGCTGTGCGGCAATTCCTACGTTTTATGTACTAGCTGAGGCCGCCGGCGATGCCCGGCGGCGCGCGCGCAGAATGTTAATGTGGGACTTCAAGAACTATGTAACTTCAAAAAATAAAAACAACTAGTACAATTTTTATACAATTATATCTCAAAGCCCCGAGTAAAGCAGGATAGGAATGTATACAACCTCTATTCAATATACATATATAACTATAACAGACATTATATTGATATCACGCGATGATATGATTAATTCGATTTCAAACATTCAACAGATAGCGAAGTATTAAGAAGTAAAGAATCATTCACACAGAAACAGCGAATACTGATACATAAGTACGGCCAGAACCATCTGGGGGATAGACAGGGACAACACAACGAAAAGAAAAGTGAAAGCCAGTGCGAGCTCCGTCGCAATATGTTCGCAGTATCTTCTAACTAATGTACTCACTTCACTTCGTAAAGATTAAAGAAATGTTAAAAAACAAGAACTTAAGAAAGGAATAAAATCTCTATTTACGTCTTAAAAATCTACATTTATATTATTGTGCTAAATTCGATCTCTGCACAAAACAATTGGATAAAATACGTAATGTCTTTTAATTTTAAGTCAGTAACGCTCATATTTTGCCCAAAACCTATTTAAAATTGATTTCGTACAAAATACGAGTGAAATTCAGTCCGGCAGCGCAAAAGTATTAAAATAAAATCATTTCACCCATAAATCAAGTCACCGTTGCACTGACGGCGCTTTGTTTTATTACTCAGTAAGTTGCTACTCAAAAAAAAAAACTGGAAATTAAAAACACAAACAATAACCACGACCACAAAACGAAATTGTAGGTGAATTCGACGGCAAATCAAGTCTGCTTTGGAAGTCTAAATTAAGAACCGCCTGTACTTTCGCTGCACCAATAACAATTGTACCAACACATAGATAACTAAAATGACCACTCACTTCTTCTCTTTCTACTTTAGTATGTCATTTGACACGTTGACTGTTACGTCTGATTGGAACCTTATTCAGTAAGCGCAACTGGCGGTTAAGCGTTTTCATACTAATTACCATTATTTGCTAGCTCGAACGAGAAGGGAATCGTATTGCGCAATTTATTCATTTGCTTTTGAATTAAATCCACCATTTTTTATAATTGTAAACAATAACTAAAAACTAATTAGCGCTCACTAATTACGTGTCCTTACAACAAGTACTGTTTTGGGTTAAATGTCAAAACGTCATGCAGGTAAATGTCGAATCAAATCACAATGTGAGAAGTCAAGCAACTTTCAAAAACTCGATACCGGTTCCGGACAGCTTCTGTTTTCAAAAGTTGTTAGTTTTTCACTTTAACGTTTATTATTTCAACAAAACAGTATACTTACAGAACGTTTTACTGTTCCACTTTTAGAAGTATACTTTGATGTTTGCTCCATGATCAAATTTAGTACGAAAACGCTTGTTTTAAAACGATAAACCCAATACGCATAATATTGCTGTTGCTAGTCGCTCAGTACAACCTACTGTAAGAAACTACAGTTTGCATGCTGCGGCGCTTGCATGCTTGTAACCGCCATGCTATTTAAATGACACTTAAATAGTTTACTTTATAAACATTATTAAAAAATCCCCTAGTTCCTCGTAAAAAACCGAGTTTGGCAACTGGTTGTCTCACAGGAAAAAGTCAACGCAGATACACCAGAGAATCCGCCATCCTTCCAATATGTATCGAAAATTATATTTAACAGTATTATCTGCTACAATAAACTAGCTTATAAAACTGGATTTAGTCGGTAGCGCAGTTCTCTGTATTACACGATATACGCCGGTTAGCTACGAGAAAATATTTTTTCCCAAGAAACAACTAGTTATCAAGCCGGTTGTCTACGAGGGATGGGTTTGCCGACTATTTAAGTGTCATTTAAAGAGTTAAGGGTAGTACGTGGTGACGAGGGCGAGGGGCGCGTGGGGCGCGTGGGGGACGCACGGGGCTCACGGGGCGGGCGGGCCCTATGCGGCCGGCGCTAGCAGTCCCGGTCCTCGCGCACCAGCTGCGCGGTGTCGGCGCCGGTGTCCGCGGCCGGGTCCAGCGCGCGCGGCCGCTTGCCGCCGCCGCTGCGCGTCTCCGTCGACGATGGAGATATCACCGCGGACACCACTTTGTCCTTTAACTCATCTGGGACCTCGTAGATTCCCGCTGGGGAAAGAGAGTGATGTTTTTAAATCAAACTGTTAATTCTGTAAGCAGGCCGAAAAATGCTCCTTTACGTGTCACTTTTTTATACATATACTTAATACCAGCGCTATCGGAAAGGCCAGCAAAAATGCGCCGCAAGAAGCCGAGCAGAAATTCATTTTTCAGAACAAAATCACACTAGCAAGTAAAAAAATACAAACTGAGACATGGACACACAGAAAAACCAGAAAAAGAGACCAGCACTGGGAATCGAACCCAGGTCCTCAGCATTCCGTGCTGCGTGCTATAACCCCCACACCACTGCTGGACAGGAATCTAGACACGAATTTTTCCTATGCATACATATCTCAGGGTGCTTATTTCTACTATGCTACTTAAGCAGCAGCACAACTAACTGCTCACCCAGACAAGAGATGTACCGTCGCTAGTAAGCAATTAAATTATGATTGATTTTTGATGGCTTCACGGGATACCCGTAAAAGTAACAAATTTGGAGTTGAAATAAAAAATACAAAAAGACTCCCAAAAAACCAATCATAATTAAATCCGTAGTTCCTTTCTAACATTACAACGCTTCCCAGTTTTAGAATATGACGGCCCCATCTTGTCCTATGTGTGTTCGTAAAAGGGGACTATGCTACAGGACTTGACTTGAGAGTACGCAGCAAAGGGCTCTCTATTGCCAACTACGAATTCCGAACTCCAGCACTGCGGTGTGAAAGGCAAGGGCAAATCCTCTATCCAAGGTCGTAACGACTTTAGAAGATAGTAAACCACTCACGTAAGGCGGGGTCTCCCGCGGGCGGGTGCGCCACGGCGTCGTACATGGGGTTGGAGAAGTCTCGTCCCTTGCGGCGCGCGTCCTCGAGGCTGTAGGCGGGCTCGGCCGCGCCCGCACCGAACTCCACGTTGGAGCCCGGCCGGAACGACACGCTCTGCGACGACGCCAGGCTGCCCAGCCCGCCGCCCTTGCCGCTGGAAATGTAAAAGTACAATTAAGTATTTTATGTTTAATAAGTAATTATTTATTTATTTCTATTTACTGCTCAATTATGTCATAGGTTCTGGATGAAAAAATACAAAACCGCACCATAAATACTATATCTAAGTAAGCATACATTATCAACAGGTCGATGCATTAATATTGTTTGGTAATGAAGTTGAATTCGAATTTATCAAACAAAATAACGAAAACAATTCCAAAAGGTGTAAACACGCGTGAAATAGCAATATATTTCAGAACAATATTGTGTTCGTTATTAATAATAACATGGTAAGCGGTAAGCGGTAAGCGGCAGGTCGTAAATTGTGTACTCACAAGGGTCTCTTCCGTATGACGAACCAGGCGGCGGCGCCGGCCACGGCCAGCAGCAGCACGAGCAGCACGGGCACCAGCACGGCGGCGGGCGCGGCGCGGGCGGCGGCGGCGGCGCGCGCGCACAGCGGCGGCTGCAGCCCCGCCCCCCCGCCCCCGCAGGGCACACGCACTCCAGCGCGCCCTCCGCGTCCTCCGCGCACACGCCGCCGTTCTGGCACGGGCACACGCGCGGCAGCGGCCGCGGCACCTCCGCCGCTGTACATACACACACATACACGGTTTACAATTACATCTACAGATCCGATTGAAATTAGCGGATTTTACTAAATAAGAATTCCTAAATAATCATCGTTGCCTTTATTTGCGTTGTATGCCGAACATCTGTTTCATGTTGAAAAAATCATGTCCTAGACCAAAGTCAAAGTCAAAATGTCTTTATTCAATTTAGGCTGTAACAAGCACTTATGCTTCCACTTCTTATTATTATTCTTTCTAACCTGTATAATGTGTCACTGCTGTTATAAATAATTATTTTCTTTCTTTCTTTCTTTATGAATGTCAAAAAAAATCTACTACCGGTTTTCAAACGGTTAAAATTAGAAAATTTTATACCAATTTTGTAGAAATGTCGAGATATACAGTATTTTATGTTTTAATCAAGACGTCCAATTAACTACATTTTAAAGTCGGAGCTATATTCTGGATTTCAAAATTCATCAAAATAATTCTAAAAATAGTTTTTGCATCTAGTCCCATCTTGTATCTAAATTTGGTAACCAGTTACAAAATAGGACATGTGATTTTTCGTAGTCAGTTATGAAACTGGAAAAGATATTACTGTATTTTTTAAAATTACGAATAAAGAATAAAAAATCCAATTTCAAAAACAATTAATTTGGTACATTTAAATCGTTTTCCCATTTCAAAGCTAATTGCTGAATCTAAAGTGACGTGATAATCAATAGTGCTCATGATTCTCAGTAAGAAGAAGACAGAATTTCCTATGCCAGATTAAAAATTAAAGCTAGGCACATTTAAAGTGAGAATAGGCAAGTGTGGGTAGTGTGTAGTGTGTAGTGTGTAGTGTGTACTGACCGGCGTCGCAGGCATGCTCGTGCGCGAGTCCCTTGGGCGGCGGCGCGCCCGAGTCGGGGCAGGCGCAGCGTCGCCCGCCCGGCACGGACAGGCACAGGTGCGAGCACGACGCGCCCCGGCACGCGCCGGCCCCGGACGTGTTGTAGCGCCGCGCGTGGTACACTGCCACACACAATAAACATCAGTCGAACGGAACCCTGAACACTAACTTTAGCCATTAGGATTAACTCGGTCCAGGTTTTATTGCTTTGAGAATATGGCATATTGCCATGTGATTGGTGTGAGCTCCCTCCTTTTCATATGGGCCAAAGTTCCAAGTCCATTGAGCAAAAGTACCTATCCCATTCTTCAAGGAATAAAACTGCAGAACGAAAATATACAGCAGACCAAAATATTGTTTTAAAACGGACTCACCTTTCACAGCCGACGGGTTGACTAGATCCTTGGAGAGCACGAAGGGCACGCCGCGGCCGAACTTGTCCTGGCGCACCAGCTCGCCCGACTCGCGCGTCACCCAGAACAGCGACGACTCGAACACGTCCAGCGACACCGGGTGCTTCAGCGCGTCTCCTTTCAGCACGGTCCGCCGCTGCGACCCGTCCGGACGCATCATCTCGATGGTATTCAGCTTAGTGTCCGCCCAGTAGATGGTGTGATCCATAGCCATGTCTATCGCTAAACCGGTCGGATGACGGATGTTCTCCGTGATAAGAGGCCGGCGCTGGGAACCGTCCATCCAGGCGGTCTCTATCTTGGGCGCGGAGCCGGCGTCCGCCCAGTACATCTTGCCCATCTGAGGATCGACGACGACGGACGTCGGGCTCTCGATGCCGACCGTGACGAGCGCTCTCCTGTACCTGCCGTCGGTCCGGGCGACCATGACGCGACCGCGCGGTTTGGAGCCGGTGCGGTCGGCCTCCGTCCAGAACAGGTTGTCTCCGATGTAGTCGACGGCGAGGGCGGTCGGTTTGGAGCTGCCCTTCATGTTGAGGTCCTGCGCGAAGCCGCTCTTGACCTCTCCCTGCAGCGCGTTGACCATGTAGGATCGTTTGATGGTCTTATCATAGCTGTCGGCCCAGAAGACCATCTCGTGCGTGGGGTCGTAGTCGATGGCTTCGATGCGTTTCTCTGCGGAGATGACGTCATATTCTTCATTCTTGTCCTGCACGAAGGCGCGGATCTCGGGCCCGTTGGCGAACATCAGCACCACCTCGTCTTCTGTCGCTTTGCACACACCGGAGAGGCTGTCTGCCAATCTGGGGAATAGGTGCATTCAAATTAGAAAATATAAATGTTAATGTGTGTGTGCGTTTATTTTTTCCGCAAGTTTTAACACACTCAGATGAAGTCTCTTGGAGAAAAGACTTACTTTACTCGCACTTGGCGAACCTATCGTCGCTTTTCTAATAGCCAAAGTGTACATACTTGAACCCTTCTCTGCAGGTGCAGCTGTAGCTGCCGTTGATGTTGGTGCAGAGATGCGAGCAGTGGTGGTCGCCGCCGCCGCACTCGTCCACGTCCTCGCAGCGCTTGGGGTCGGCGCGCGAGATGATCCAGCCCTGGTAGCACGAGCAGATGTAGCCGCCGCTGCCGCCGCCGCCCATGGCCAGGGGTAACGTCAGGTTCGTGCAGAAGTGCTCGCATCCACCTGGGAGGTTGCAAAAATTCAGGTCAGGACTGAGTTTAGATGTCTGAAAGCCATTGTTCCTTGGAGATAACCACGACCAGATAACTGGTTATCTGTGAAGATTTTTTTTCCTCGGAGTTAACTAAGTAGTTATCTCTTGAGTTCTGTTTTTTTAAGAGTTATCAGCAAAATAAGTGTATTCGTCAGGAGATAACTAGCTATTCTTGAAGAAGAATAGATTGTCTTCGCAGATATTTAATTATTAAAATACAGTTATATAAAAAGTTTTTTTTCTTGAAGGCAAGAGTTATGAGAGAGAGAGAGAAAGAGCGAGGGGTTTCTTCGCTTTGCTTCCTCGATTAAAGCATTATACCAATCCGGACCATATTTTCATGGATTCTGATTGAAAGTAATGCAAAATCGGTCATATAAATAGTGTGTGTTGCTGAGTGCTGACCCTTGGTGGTGAGGTCGCAAGTCTTCTCGTGATGGCAGCCGCGCTCGTCGGAGGCGTCGCCGCAGTCGTCGGCGAGGTCGCAGAGCTGCGCGCGCGCGACGCAGCGGCGGTTGGCGCACTGGTACTGCGCGTACGGGTCGCACGGCTTGGCGCGCGCCGCGCACAACGTCATGTTGTTCTCGTCGGACCCGTCGCCGCAGTTGTCTACGCCGTCGCACACTTGGTATCTGCCAACACATGCTCATTCATCATCATCATCATCTAAGCCGTTGGACGTCCACTGTTGGACATAGGCCTCCCCCATAGACCTCAAGGTGCTTCGGTTGGCAGCGGCTTGCATCCACCAAGAACTTATTATTTGAAATCACAATCGTTTTTACCATTTCTTTCTGTCACACGATGTAGATGAGGGTAGAATAGAAAGAGGTATGGAATACCACCGCGAAGGTCAGAGCAGACAATACGGCCAATGATTTGCCATTGTCAATGCAAGGAATTTGAATCGATACCAGAGTCTTAGGGTAAGCAACTAAGGCAGCTAAGGCGGGAATAGAAAAAAAGCTTGAATAATAAAAAGGATTTTCCTAACTGTCCTAAATACCTACAAGTTGATACGTTCACTATTTAGGGTAATTTTCGTTCAGAGCCCATTTATCTTTTCTAGGGATATGAGAACGGATAGCAATAGTATTGAGGGTTTGTTGGCATGACAGGCGTGATATTACAGTATTGGATGTGATTGGCTGATTTATTTAACCAATCACAAAGTGATGCAAATGTCAAACCTATCAAACGCGCTTCACGATACTAGTGTCCAGCAGTCTGTCACAGGAACCCTCATTGCTGGTTATATTGTCCGGCCTTTGTCGTCGGTGTGGTCGTTGGTAGATACCTGGGCACGCAGCGGTGGTTGGTGCAGTGGAAGCGGCGCAGCGTGTCGCAGTTGAAGTTGGTGCAGAGCTGCGGCGTCTCGTCGCTGCCGTCGCCGCAGTCGTCCGCGCCGTCGCACAGGTCCGACTGCGACACGCACAGGTTGTTCGCGCACTGGAACCTGCGCACACCACACACCACACACCACACGTTTATAAAATACCAAACAACTAGACTGTCTTTAACCTATGGGGCCCCGAGGTACAGTCAAACCCTTTTGATTCCTGACCCATCCACAATGGGCTACGATTCAGTTGGTTTGATAGTACTTTAAGGCAATGAAGTCCAAGATTTGGATTTGATTAGTACGAGGGAGCCCCATGGTTTGCAGGACCTTGGGCACGTGCTCATAGTTAAAAAGGCTTGTATGTGGGAATGAGAACCATATAAAGCGGAATATTATTCATTTTCAATACAGATAGCTGTTATGCGTTTCCTTAACGAAATCTAAGATTTTTAATGCGGTTCGGAGAGAGAAGTGCGGGTTCGAATTCCATTTATTGAATTCTATCCGGACCGGAGCACGCAAAAACCTTTTCCGTTTAAAAGAAACTTAGGTATCAAGTGGTATTTTGTGACGTAACTGACCTGCTTTCCGGGCAGTATCTGCCGCCGGGGAAGCGCGGCGGGCAGCCGATCTCGTCCGACAAGTCGCGGCAGTCGCGGTCGCCGTCGCAGCGGAAGTACGAGGCGATGCAGTGGCCTGACTTGCACTGGAACGTGCCGTTCTTGCACTGGAAGCCGCCGCACGCCAGCTCGTCCGAGTTGTCGCCGCAGTCGTCCTCGTGGTCGCAGCGCCAGCGCGACGAGATGCACTTCCCGTTGCCGCATTTGAATTCGGACTCCGAGCACTCCCTGTACTGGTGCTGGCACACGCTCTCGGCCTCGTCGCTGCCGTCGCCGCAGTCGTCGGTGAAGTCGCACAGCCACTGCTTCGGTATGCAGCGCTTGTTCTCGCAAGTGAAGTCGGTCTCGGCGTTGCAGGACGGGCAGTTCTCCGGCAGCTCGTCGGAGCCGTCGCGGCAGTCGTCCTTGCCGTCGCAGAAGAGCCACTTCGGTATGCATCTGTAGTTGGACTGTCCGGGGCAGCGCCGCCAGCCGGTGGTGCAGTTCTTCTGGCGACACATGTAGGCGGGCTCGTCGGAGTCGTCGCCGCAGTCGTTGTCGAAGTCGCACATCCAGAGCTTGGGGATGCAGCGGCCGTTCTTGCAGGAGAACTCGGTGTCGGGGCTGCAGGTGCGGTTGTGGCACATGGCGGGCTCCTCGTCGCTGCCGTCCTTGCAGTCGGTGTCGCCGTCGCACTTCCAGCTGTCGAGGATGCAGCGGCCGCTGGAGCGACACTTGAACTCGAGCAGCGGGCACTCGTGCGCGCACTCGGCCTCGTCGCTGCCGTCGCCGCAGTCGTCGGTGCCGTCGCAGATGGTGGCGGCGGGCGTGCAGTTGGTGTTCTTGCACTGGAAGGACCCGGCGCGGCAGTGCCGTACCGGGCACGTGTCCGGTTCGTCGGAGCCGTCCATGCAGTCTTTCTCGCCGTCGCACTTCCAGAACCACGGGATGCATTTCTCGTCGCGTCCATTACACCTGTGCTGTCCGTCCGTGCAGTTCGCGATGCAGGTCTTCATGTCCCGCGCGAGGTAGTACTGGTTCGGACACGCACACTTGTACGTGGTAGCGCCCTCCTCTCCGTAGCCTTCGATATTCAGGTAGCTGGATTCGTGAGGAGGCGCTATGAGACACAGGTGCGAGCATCCTCCGTTGTTGGTGCCGCAGGGGTTCGGATACGGCAGCTGTCTCAGCGGATGCACGACGTGGATGTCGTACGGCCGGTGCGTCGTGTTCCGCAGCACCGTGAGGTTCTCCCCGGAGTGTTTGTTGGCCTTGCTTATGGCCTTGAGATTCCAGTCGGTCCAATATATCTCGTCGTCGAATAAGCTGATAGCGAAAACGTGCGGGACTTTCTCTCCGGACAGCACGACGTGCCTGTGCCTGCCTTCGAGATCGGCGGAGCCGATGTAGTCCAGGTGAGCGTCGGCCCAGTAGATCCTGTCCGTGAAGTAGTCGATGGTGAGGGCGTTCGGCCAGGCGATGTCGTTCTCCCAATTCAGGATGGCGGTGTAGTTGGAGCCGTCCATTCCCATCTTGCCGATGTAGGCCTGCAGGTGCCAAGACGTGAAGTACAGGTACCCGGTGCCGGGGTGGACGATGATAGCTCGCGGGTCCGCGATGCCGGTCTTGAGGGTCTTTCGTCGAGTGCCATCCAATTCGGAGACGTCCAGATTCTTGGAATGGCGGTCGAGCCAGTAAAGCTTTCTTCCGATCCAGTCGACGGCGATGCCCTCCAAGCCGTGCGAGTCGTGCCGGATCACGACCTCCTTGGTGGGGTTGGGGTCGGTGTAGTCTGACCGGTAGATGGTCTTGGCGGACACGTCGGCGAAGTACATCTTGTTCTCGTTGAAGTCGAAGTCGATGGCGACGACGTTCATGAGGTCCTGGTGCACGAGGCTGTACTGGCGCGCGTCCGTGGACATGTTGCGCACGTAGTACTTGTTGGTGAAGATGAGCCAGGCGGTGGTGTTGTCGCGCCGCTTGCAGGTGTGCTCGTCGGCCTCGCGCTCGTAGTAGGGCTCGGCGCACTTGCAGTAGTAGGAGCCGGGCGTGTTGGAGCAGCGCTGCGAGCACACGCCGGGCGTGGCGCTGCACTCGTCCACGTCGGCGCAGGCCTTGCCGTCGGCCAGCAGCCGGTAGCCCTGGTTGCAGTCGCAGTAGAAGCCGGTGAGCGTGTCGACGCACTTGTGGCCGCACTGGTTGCTCTCCAGCTTGGCGCACTCGTCCACGTTGCAATGGGCGGGCTCGTCCGAGTCGTCCGCGCAGTCCGACACCTTGTTGCAGACGAGCCGGTTGTCGATGCACTGGTCGTTGTTGCACTTGAACTGGCCGGCGGGGCAGGTCTTGTTCTCCTTGCCGCAGTCGACCTCGTCCGAGTGGTCGCCGCAGTCGTCCTCGCCGTCGCAGCGGAAGTGTTTGCGGATGCACTTGAAGTTCTGGCACTTGAACTCCTGGTCGGAGCACTGCTTGTACTGCGAGTTGCAGTGCTTGCCCTCGTCGGAGCCGTCGCCGCAGTCGTTGTCGTGGTCGCAGACCCAGCCGCGGTTGACGCAGCGGCCGTTGGTGCACTGGAACTGGTCGTCGGAGCAGGGCGCGGGCGTGGCGCAGTGGTGCAGCGTCGCGTTCTCGTCGGCGCCGTCGATGCAGTCGGGGTCGCCGTCGCAGAGCCACTTGCGCGGGATGCACTGCGCGCGGTTCCACAGCTTGTTCTCGGCGCAGGTGTACTCGGTGTCGGGGTCGCACTTGCGCTCGTTGCACTGGTGGCGCTCGTCCTCGTCGCTGCTGTCGAGGCAGTCGTTGTCGCCGTCGCAGATGTAGATGCGCGGGATGCAGTTGCCGTTGTCGCACGTGAACAGGTCGCCGAAGCAGGTGCGGCCCTCGGAGCGGCAGTACTCGGGCGGCTCGTCGGCGCCGTCGCCGCAGTCGTCGTCGCCGTCGCAGTACCACGTGGCGGGGATGCAGCGGTGGTTGGGGCAGCGGAAGCTGTTCTGGGGGCAGGTGCGCTGCGCGCAGTGCAGCGGGTCCTCGTCGCTGTTGTCGCCGCAGTCGTTGTCGCCGTCGCAGAGCCAGTAGGGCTCGACGCAGATGTTGGTGCGCTCGCACTTGAGGTGGTTGGCGGGGCACGTGGTGTTGCGCGGGCAGCGCTCGTGCGTCTCGTCGCTGGTGGCGTTGTCCTTGCAGTCGTTGATGCCGTTGCAGACCTGCGCCTGCGGGATGCAGCGCGCGTTGGCGCAGGTGAAGTCGCCGGCGGCGCACGGCGCGTACACGCAGCCCTCCTCGTCGGAGCCGTCCTTGCAGTCGTTCTCGTGGTCGCACTTCCACGACTCGAATATGCAGCGGCCGTTGTTGCAGCGGAACTCGTGCGGCGAGCAGGAGTGGTACGCGCAGTAGTTGCGCTCCTCGTCGGAGCGGTCGCCGCAGTCGTCGTCGCCGTCGCAGGCCCACATGCGGCTGATGCACTTGCCGTTGGCGCAGGCGAACTTGCCGGCGTCGCAGGTGACGTTGCGCGGCACGCACATGCGGCCCTCGTTGACGAGCTTGGTGGAGTCGTCGCACTTGCACTCGGCGGTGCCGTTGGGCGCGGGATGGCAGGACTGCGCGCAGCCGCCGTTGCTGAGCGCGCAGGGCGTGGCGCGGCACAGCTGGCGGCCGGCGCTGACCACGTGCAGGTCGCGCGGCGAGTCGTCGAGCCGCTTGACCATTTCCTGCATGTCGGCGCCGGTGTGTTTCTCCGCGCGGTACACGCCGCGCAGCTGCAGGTCGGTCCAGTAGATGTAGGGTCCGTGCACGGTGATCGCGAACGGGTAGATGGTGGCCGACACCAGCACCTCCCGCTCGGAGCCGTCCATGCGCGAGCGCTCGATCTTCTCGCGCACGGCGTCCGTCCAGTAGAGCATGGCCTCGTCGAAGTCGATGGTGAGGCCGCTGGGCTGCGACAGGTCCTTGTCGATGATGGCCCTCTTGAGCGAGCCGGCCATCGTGGTGCGGTAGATCTTGCCGGAGGTGCCGAAGCGGCCCCAGTCGGTGTAGTAGAGGGTTCCGTTGCAGGGGTCGACGACGATGGCGCGCGGCCGCTCCACGCGCGTGATCATAACTATCATGGAGCCGTCGAGGTTCATCGCGTAGATCGAGTTGTTGGAGCTGTCTGTCCAGTAGATCTTCTTCTGGGTCCAGTCGTAGGCGATGCCCTCGGGGTTAATGTTCTTGTAGAGGATGCTCTGGATGTTGGCCGGGTCGGGGTTGTTGGACGGCATCCACGCGATCTTGGCCCAGGGCCGGATCTGGGTGAAGAACAGTTTGTTGTCGGCGTAGTCGAACTCGACGCCGACGACGTTGGTGAGGTTGACGACGGGCTTGAAGGGAGTGCCGGTGGACTTGGGGTCGAGGTTGACCGCGCGGATCTCGGTGCGCGTGGTGAACACGAGGTACTCGTCGACGACGTCGCACTTCTTGGGGTCGCTCTTTGAGACCTGTCCGGTGGCGCACTCGCACCGATGCATGTTGGTCTTCGCTTCGTCCGGAGGGTAGCTGAAGCAGAGTTGTTCGCAGCCTCCGTTCCCTAATTTTCTGCAAGGGTTGTTTTCGTCAGTCGGCTGGTTATTGATGTCAAAGATCACGATATCCCTTAGCTTCGGCAGATTGGTTCTCATTTTGTCAGGCAGCGACATGTTTCCGGGCAGTTTCGACGCCTTGTAAATGGTCTGCAAGTTTCTATCTACCCAGTAGACGCTGGTCGTGTGGATAGCGATGCCCATAGGGTTCGGTAGGTTAGAGCGGATCACTTGTCTGTTGCCGCCGCTGTACGAGATTTTCTGTATCTGGTCCAGTTTGGAGTCGACCCAATAGACGTCGTGGGACAGCATGTCGATAGTCAAATCTCTCGGGTTCGAAATTCCGGAACTGACGAGAGTTTCCCATTTAGATCCATCGAGGTAAGCTTTACCGATGCGTGGATACTGTCCGTAGTCAATCCAGTACAATAGTCGTTTGATAGGGTTGACCGCCAGTTCTCGTGGCGCGTCCATGGTCTTTTTCACGAGCACCTTTCTGTGGGAACCGTCCAGCCAGCACATCTCGACGTAGTTCTCGTGCGGGAACACGTTGGTGAAGTACAAGTTGCCGGCGACCCAGTCCACCGCCAGCCCGCGGATGCCGTTGCTGCCGATGCCGTCCTTGATGACGTGTTGCAGCTCCGTGCCGTTGGGCCGGATACGGAATATGCCGTTCCACTGGCCGCGGTTAAACTCGACCCAGTAGATGTAGTTATCGGCGAAATGGACGTCCACGTGGAGGATGTGGTGTCCGGCGCCGGTCACGGGCACCATGGCCTCGGCGCTATCCTCCAGGCTGTAGCCGCGGATCAGGTCCAGTTGCGACACGACCGCGAACGTCTTGTAAGGCACGCAGTTGATCTCATTCTCCTTCTTGTACCCGATGGAGCAAGCGCACACACGCGACCCGCCTTCGCCGGGAATACAGATCTGCTCGCATCCGCCGTTGTTCTGGAGACAAGGGTGGTGAATCATCTTTCTCTTCTGGAATATCGTCATGGATTTGAGGTCGCTCTCGTTGTCCATTATTATTTTGATGTTTTCTCCGTTCGGGAGATCGGCCTTGATGATCTTCTCGTGTCGCTGATCGAGGACGTACAAGCGTGAGTCGAGCACGGCGACAGATTTAGGGTAGGATATGTCATTATTCTCTGAGAGGATGGTGCGGCGGTCGTTGCCGTCGGTGTTGACGCTGCTGACGGAGGCGGGGTACTGCGTGCTGAAGTAGACGATCTTCTTCTCGACGTCGACGGTGATGGCCTCGGGCCTCTCGATGGCGTCCACCAGCACCGCGGCGTTGGACCCGTCCATGTTGGCGCGCCCGATCTTTGCCGGCACTCCGTAACCGCCCTCGTCAGACCAGAAGATTTTTCTAGAAATAAAAACAAAAGTTAAAGATAGAATAGGAACCTATTAAGAGCCTGCGAAGACAAAGAGCATATAGAGCCTTAGCGATAACATACCCAGCAGTCAGTCAAAACGCTATGGTCAAAGCGGACTGTCGCGTTCTAGAGTTCTTTACCGAACTAAGCTTTCTCACGAGCGGTAGGCGGTCACTAGGATGCCGAAGTTGAGACCGCTTTCTTTCTGCGCAGGCTCTAAAGGTCGGAAACGCAAAATATTTTTATTCAGTTCTCTGAAACTTACCCTTCAGTTGGATCCAAGCAGATTCCCTTGGGCCGTGCTACGGACACCCTGCTTCCGTCGTTCGCCAAAACGATAGTCCTGTATTTAACTTTGCCGTCCACGCGAACCATTTCGATGTTGCTGGCGATGCGGTTAGCCATGTACAAGTTGCGTCCGAGCCAATCGAAGGCGATGGCCGATGGGGCGCCGACGATGCCCGTGTCGTCTCCGAAGAATTCCACCTTATCGCCACCGCCGTAAGGCATGCTGTAGATCGTGCAGTTTTCGTTATCCTCGTTGTCACCTCCCACAGATTGCAGCCAATACAACATGTGTCCTTGACGGTCGTAATCAATTTGCACGCCACCTAAGAACAGATCCTCGTTTTAGTTTGGAGCAAGAGGTTTACTAAAAATTATTTTACTTGAAGGTGGATATGAAATTTATACCTTGAACACCGACAACCGGTGCGAGCTGGCCCGCCTTGCCGGAGCCGTCGGGTGACAAATCAATGATCTGTGTTCCCTTAAGCACCATCAGATAAGCGTTTTCCTCTGTAAACAAAAATGACATTAACGAAGAAGTCAGAAGAAACAAACAAAAGCTTCAATTGTTTTAAAAATGATCATACCTTCAACGCATTTTCCTTCCGGCAGCAGCTTGAAGCCCGGCTTGCACATACAGGTGTACCCGGTGGTGGTGTTAGGGCTGAGCAGGCACAGATGCTGGCAGGCGTCGGGCCGGCAGGGCGAGGGGTGCGGCGGCTGCAGCGAGGGGTGGTGCACGTGGATGGACAGCGGCTGCGAGATCAGGTGCGACACCACCGTCTGGTTCGAGCCCTTGAACTTGTGGGCCGACAGCACCCGGTTCAGCTGGCGGTCCGTCCAGTACAGAGTGTCTTCGAACATCGTCAACGAATGTGGATGCAAAAGGTAATGGCTACCCGCGAGCACCTGTTGTCTTCCTGTTCCGTTGTAATTGCAGAAATCGATAAAGTCGAGCTTGGAGTCGGCAAAGTAGACTCGTTGGGTGGCCGTGTCGAGGGTGAGGCCGTTGGGCCAGTAGATCTTGGTCGTGATGATGGCGAAGCGCTGCGAGCCGTCCATGCCGACGCGCTCGATGCGAGGGTTCTCTCCCCAGTCGGTCCAGAACAGCCACTTCGCGTTCGGTGCGGGGTCCAAGCACATCCCTCGAGGCTGAGTGATGTTTCCGCTCAATAGCGTCGTCCTCGCACTTCCGTCCTCTTTCGCTACCTCGATAGTGTTGAGCTTGCTGTCCAACCAGTAGATGTTGCCTCCGACCCAGTCGTACGCCAGACCTTCGACTAAGTCCAAGCCGGTGGACACGAGCTCCTTAGGTTCGCTTCCGCGATCCAGTCTAGAAATGGTCTTCAGTTTCATGTCGGACCAGAATATGGTCCCCGTGTGCATGTTGGAGTCGGTAGCGACGACGTTTTCGACGCTGATCGGGACCCTTTCCAGGCCCTGTTCGTTGAGATCGGCGACGAGGATGGAGTGGCGGTTGGAGATGATGAGGAAGGCGCTTGAGTGGTTATCGGCCTTGCAGGAGTGCTTATCGGGTGCCAGCTGGTACCCGGGGACGCACCCGCAGCGGTATGAGCCCTTGAGGTTGATGCAGTCCTGCGAACAGAGCCCGGGCGGCGTGCACTCGTCTATATCCTGACACAGGAAGCCGTCGCTGGAGAGCTCCTCGCCGGCGGGACACAGGCACAGTGGACCGTTCGGTGTCTGCTTGCACTCGTTCGAGCACAGTCCTGCTTGGTGCTGGCATTCCGCGAAATCACAACTAGGTCCTAAAAAAAAGAGAGGGCGATAAGAAGAAAATGTATACGATGTTCTTCCGATTGTGATTTGAAAATGACGGGAGTCAATGTTACCTTCGTCGGCTCCATTGGGGCAATCAAACTTGCTGTCACAAACTTGCGTGAGGTTGACGCAGCGTCCGGTGACTCCTGGGCATTGCCATTGGCCAGACGGGCATCTGAAAATAACATCAGGAGCGGTATAAATATTGCTTTCTGCCTGTGATCACGTGACTTGAAAACGGGGCGTCGCAACTTTTCATAAGTTCCGTCATAAGGGACATTTACCAAGGGAGTTATCATTATTATGAGGTGATTTTGACAGCTCTAGTGGAAACTGTACTGTCGCCTCTAAATTGGATCTACACAAAACGGTTACCGTAAAGAATCGGATGTCTCTTTGTGAACGGGCGCTGTATATAGACGCCTCTCAACGTGTTATACCGAAGTCAGCTTACCTGAAGGGCGGTGGTTTGCAAGCGTGAGCAGTGCTCTCGTCGGAGCCGTCGCCGCAGTCGTCGCGTCCGTCGCACACGTAGGCCTGGTACACGCAGCGGCCCGACGCGCACTTGAAGTGGTTGGGCGGACAGGCGGCCGCGCCGCACGTGGCCGGCTCGTCCGACAGGTCCTCGCAGTCCGGGGACCCTGCACACGCCACCGTCATGCTGATTACTTGTTATTTTCAAGTAAAAGGCTTTTTGCATACCGCGTTTTTTAAACGCGCCGACGACGCGCGTTTTTCTCGATACAAACGCGATACGCACACGAGTTATTTGGTTATTTTATGAAAAGAAGAACGCGATGGTGTGTTTAAAAACGGGGTGTGCGGATTGGGAGGTTCACACACACCATTGAATTGCTTCGCAGTTTATGTAGCTTTCTCGTAAAGCGGCAAAGCTCGTGATAAATTTGAAATGAATTTCGCACATTAATTTAGAAAAACTCAGAGGTCCAACAAACCCTGATTTGAACCCATGATCCGCTACTTCAAAGGCCATTGGTAAAACCAATACGCCACCAGGGCTCAGCACGGTAAAATCTATTACCAACTACAAAACTGCTCTTTTCTGCTTTATTTATGTGGGATTGTACGAGTCGCTCACCATCGCAATACCACGTCCTCGGTATACAAATCCCGGAGCTCTGGCACTGGAACTGCTTGTCGGGCGAGCACTGGTGCGGCGCGAGGGAGGGGCAGCCGGCCTCGTCGCTGCCGTCGTTGCAGTCGGGGATGCCGTCGCACTTGTAGGCCTCCTGCACGCACTGCTTGAGGTCGGCGCACTTGAACTGCGAGGCCAGGCACGACACCGGCGGACAGTCCGCCTCGTCCTGCTTGTCGAAACAGTCGTCGTCGCCGTCGCACACCCACGACGCCGGGATGCAGTGCCCCGTGCGAGGACATGTGAACTGACACACAAAACTGATTAGGTGTGGTGAAATAAACTTGAATAACTCACGTTTTAATTAGAGTTTCAAGTTGGTTAGTTAGAAATGTATTTTTTCAAGAATGGGATGAGTAAGAGCAGTTCTGAAATTCCGGGATTTTACAAAATTCCAATGAGAATTCTCAAAAATTATGCCGTGGATTTCATTTTACATTTGTTCATTTTTATCCGAACCCGTGGTAACATCGGGATATAAAGTAGCCTATTTATTATTCCACAGATGTCCATCGATTTACATACCAAATTATATATCTCAATTCATTCAGCCGTTTTAGCATGAAAGAGTAACAAACATAAAGTATACCCACATACTCTCAAGCTTTCGCATTTATAATATTGATAGGATTACTTTTAAGTAGCATTGTATAAGTTCTACATTCTAAACTGACCTGGAAGTAAGCACAAGTCTTCTCCGCGCAATGCGTGCCCTCGTCGGAGCCGTCGCCGCAATCGTTCTCCGAGTCGCACTTCCAGGTGTTGGGCACGCAGCGGCCGTTGTCGCACTGGAACTGCGTGGCCGAGCACGTGGCGTTGACGCAGCCGCTCTCGTCGCTGAAGTCGCCGCAGTCGTTCTCGGAGTCGCACTTGAATGTCGCCGGGATGCAGCGGCCGGACTTGCACATGAATTCGGAAGCGCTGCAGGTTGATTCTGGAAGGTTTCAGGGGTTTGATTAATCGACCATCGGCTGCTTGGCCAACGGTGCCGTAAAATAAATAGGACAATACTAGACAGATACTTGGCTCTTTGGTGTGAAGTGAAGGTCAGTTTAACGTACATTTGTGAATAGCATGAAGCTATTTTCTAATCAGTGGTATGCCAGATCAATTTCAAACAGGACAATATTTCAAATCACCTGTAATGGTTAAGATACCCCGCTACACGGTTATTTAATACTGAGATGGAGTTGAAACTTGAAACTTAATTCCTGTGATAACCCTACCCTGGTGCCGCAGTACAAGAAGTGCCATATTACTGCTCATGTTCATGTATAGGTAAAGCTTTTGTAAGACTTAGTTTGGAATCTTCACTTTTAAGACCTTAAGACTAAGCCCTGACCCTAGACAGAACTGGGATTCAGACAAGGAAGAAGAGAAGACTTGTATGAAATGAGCAAGTCACTCACTGGTGCAGTTCTGTTCCTCGTCGCTGTTGTCGAGGCAGTCGTCGTCGCCGTCGCAGACCCAGCTCTTGGGCACGCAGCGCTGGTTGCCGCAGGTGAAGTCCCAGGCGTTGGGGCAGGCCTGCAGCGGCGGCTCCTTGTTGGGGTCGGGCACGCAGCTCGTGCCGTCCGGCGCCAGCTGCTCGCCGTACGGACACCCGCACTTGACCGTCAGCAGCTCCGTGTTGTTGCGAGGCACGGCGAAGCAGAGCTTCTGGCAGTTCCCGTTGTTCCTCGAGCACGGCTGCATCGGATGGATCTTCTGGATGTCCTTGCTGTAGACTTTGACGCCGTATAATCTGTTGGTTTGAGGCTCGCGCACCATTATGTCCTCCTGCTCGCCGGTCAGTTTGTGGAGTCTCACTATCGCGTCCAGTCTCCAGTCCGTGATGTACATGAACTCTTTGTGGATCACGATAGAGAATGGATGTCTGATGAGCCTCGAGTTGACTGTTTTTACGTCGGTACCGTCTAAATTGGCGTGTTGGACGTGGTCCAGGAGAGCGTCGCACCAGTACACGCGGTCCGCGTCGAAATCTATGGAGAGACCGTTCGGCCAGCCGAGGGTGACGTTCTCGAACACTAGGAGGCCGGTCCCGTCCGTGTTGGCTCGGCTGATGTTGGCCGGTCGGTCCCATTCCGAGAAGAATATGTATCCTTTGTTCGGATGAACGACGATGGCTCTCGGTCTTTTCAGGTCTTTTAACAGAGTTCTTTTGTACGCGACGTTTCTCGTCGATAAAACGTTAAGTGTTCCTTTTCTTGAGTCGATATAATATAAATTCTTCGAGGCCCAGTCGACCGCCAGGCCTTCGACTCCCTCGTTCTGCGAAGCTAATACTATCTCCCTAGCCGTGCCGTTTCTGTGCACTCTATAAATAACATCTTGTAAAACGTCCGAATAATAAATATGTTCATCTCGCGAGTCGAAGTCCAAGCCGACGAACCTCGCCCTCCTCGACACGACCGGCAGGATCGCGTCGCTGAAACCCTCAATAACCGGGTTCAACACTTTTCCCTTAATGAACCTCTGCTGGGAATACATAAGGAACTCCGATACGACATCACAGTTCCTCAAATCAGTCTCTAACCTATAGCCTATATTACAAGCGCAGCGGTACCCGAGCCCGCCGTTCTGGAGCGCGGTCACTATGCACATGTGGGCGCAGCCACCGTTGTCGACCCCGCACGGGCTGTTCACGGAGGTCTGTTTGAGCGAGTGAATGACTGTGACAGCTTTGGGGTCGCGGATGTCCTTCATCTTGAAGATGGCCTGGATGCTGGAGGAGCCCTCGAACTTGTTGACGGAGCTGACGCCCTGCTTGGTGGCGTCGGACCAGTAGACGCGGTCCTCGAAGAGGGCCAGTCTGGAGGGGGAGGGCACCTGCTGGCCCCGCAGCACGAGGAAGCGGTGGCCGCCGTCGTAGTCCACGGTCTCTATGTAGTCGAGCAGCGAGTCGCACCAGAACACTCTGCGCGCGACGCCGTCCACGGCGAGCCCCGACGCCTTGTACGCCGCCTCCGACACTATCGATTTGGCGTGCGTGCCGTCCATATTCGCGCGAATTATCTGGAAGAAACATTAGGGACGATGTTACTTGTAGAACTAAAATAGTTGAATGCGATTGGCTACGATTAGTAAATGAAACGACATTTATCGAATTAGCCTCTCCCTGTAACGACACCTTTAGATTTATAGTCTTAACATATGTAATCTCCTAACACTTATGAAAAACCTTTTCCTCATTTCATTCCAATTCCAACGTATCAATTATCGAACTTTTTTCAATCGTAACCTGCCGTGGATGGATCCATTTACATAAAATATCACAGTGTCATGGTATTACATACAAAGGTCCAAACTATTATACCTACTATAAACTGAATATACTGTCAATGTTTTAGGATCGATCAGAGGCCGTATTATTTAACGCGCGGACGCTCATTGTTGGATTCACTATTTCTCTCTACTTCTCATCCGACACTGTGTGGCAAAAGGAGCCAGAGCGTCAGACAAAGCGGCCGCCGGAATCGAAAGGGCCAACTATACACAGCAGAATCCCACTCACCTGACTGCTATCAGCAACAAACATCAACCCCAGCGTGGGATCCAGCGCGATGTCCGACGGGCTGGTCAGGTTGGAGCCGAGCACGACGGCTTGCCAACGGCCGTCCAGCTCGAACACGTCGATCTTCTGCCCGACGGCGTCGGCCACGTATAGTTTGTCGCCCACCCAGTCCACGGCGAGGGCCACGGGCGCCCACGAGCCGGCCACCGAGATGTCCACGCCGTACGAGGAACTGCCCGCTGGGACGCTCAGCTGCTGCGAGTGGATCTGGAATAGACATGACATTGCTGCGTTCAGCGCAAATGTTTGCGGTATTCCTTTACTATTTCGATTATCTTATCTTTAGCTTTCGAGATTTTTAGAGGAGGTTGTCCTTAATTGTGCACTTTGTTCAGCAGGCAAAACGTTTTGCAGATGATGGTAATGATAATTTTTAGTTTTTTCTCCTTAATGAACTAGGCCTTTTAATCATTTCTTCGTCGTAAATATAAAACAGCAGGTCAGCAGTAGGCACATAACAATTTTATTCATTTGAAACGGAGTTCATGATAAAAATTGGTAAGGAAAACCACAGAACTAATAAAAATAATAGACGTGAAACAGAGGCTTGAGGCTTCTATGTGGTCAATACCAATCGTAATTTATTAAAATCTAAAAAAAACTTAACACGCGAACACAAATTCAATACCTACTTGCAAGCGAATATGTATCGACATAGTTTTTGAAAGAAAACACAAACGATAACATGTCTTTTCCTCTTAATCCTCTTATTAAATCATGCGGGAGTAAAACATAGAGACACCTACCTTCCTAGTTTTAAGATCAGACCAGAAGAGCAAGTTCCTCTTGTAGTGGAAGTCGAGTCCGGCGGCGGCGGTGGCGTTGGCGAGCGTGGCGGGCGCGCGGCCGTGCATGTCCATGCGCAGAATGGCCCTCTCGTAGGCCAGCAGCAGCGCCGGCGCCGCCGCCGCGCTCGCCACGCAGCGGGACCCGTCCACCAGCGTGTACCCGGGCGCGCACGCGCACTTGTAGGCTGAGGGAGTACTTTCATTACTAAGGTTATACACACATCAAAAAAGTCGTGGTCTTTATCCCTAGATTTTTTTTATGTTTTGACTCCATTCTTCTCTTTCCATCTTCAATCTTTTTCACCCAAGAAGCAGATTTGATGAGAAAGCAGACCTTCCATTAGGTAGACCGACGACATAAAAGAGTTGTAGGCATCCGGTGAATTGCAGGAAAACGGAGGGAAAGAGATACGCTGGGCAAAGTAATCGTGGCTGCGGAACATTCGGCAGTGGACAGGCATCGCCTCCGTCCAAAAACTGTTGCGAAAGGATACCAAAACTGAATCATGTACTAGGGTGAAACCTTTCTGCTACTTATATCATGTTGACATACCATGTTTTTGTCAAGGAAATTATAGTGAAATTGATTATTAAAAGGTAACACATCGTGGTACATGCATCAATTTCTTCGATTGTACAAGAAGCTGACGGCCAAGGGTGACACTATTTACCGGCCATACAATACCGAAATGAAAATACCGACCTGATTCGTGTACACGCCCATAGAACTCTTGTCAATTCGACACCAGTTTGTATTGGCGTGTACACGAAATACCGGGTGGGTATTAATTGTGCCGGTAAATAATGTGACCCACGACCTACCTACAAGACTGAAGAGGTACTAGAAGTAGAGAAGCTGAATTGCAGATGGCAAGTTGTTTTCATTGCTGCGTTATAAGGAGTCCTTTGATCTGGAGTGGATGTTTTCCGGTTGATCATAACCCATATTGGCATTTCTTACATCCAGGGGTGTTGACGCAAAGCTGGTGGCAGAAGCCCCACTCCTGGCACTCGTCGCGGTCGCCGCAGGTGCGGTTGTCGGCTGCCAGCGCCAGGCCGGCGGCGCACGCGCACACGCCGCCCGCCGGCGACGCCACGCACTTGTACTCGCAGCCCAGCGCCGGGCACGACGCCGTCGCTGGAAATACAAAACATGTAAAAAGGGTCCACACAGACGAACAATAAACTGATCCGATTGGGGTTCGGTTTTTCCTTTTGAAAATGACGGTCTCGGGAACACATTGGAAAATTTCGTTTGCATGCCGCCAAAGTTTGGCTTGGTATGTAGAGAGCACGCATCACCACAGAATAAGTAATGGCACAAGTAGCATCACGGATCGGTGAGGAGCCACGTTCAATTCCTGGAGCCCAGCTTTATCTTTTCTGATTTTTCAAAGTGTTTTAGTAGTCTACTACTCCAGACCTACTACCGGACAATCCAGACCTGACTACAAATCAAAAGGGTTCAATCCCCGGTTGGGGTAAATAGATGCCGCCTCTGTTTGTTTTGTCTGAATAAATTGAGACTAAATTGTATTTTTGTGTGTCATAATTATTTTTTTACGAGTGGTGATTATACTGAACGGCAAAAAATCTGACCCTCAAATGCGTGCAATAATAGGTAGTTTTATATGTAGAGCGGACCAAATGGTGTGCCGTTGAATATCTGATAAATAATGAAGTGTGGGTCCACTGACAGCAAGCCTTGTCCTCATCGGCGTTGTCCTCGCAGTCCCGCTTGCCGTCGCAGAGCTGCGAGCGCGCGATGCACTTGTGGTGTCCGCCGGCGGCGCCGCGCGGGCACAGGTACTTGTTGTCGGGGCAGGCGATGGCCGTGCAGTTGGCCTCGTCGGAGCCGTCGCGGCAGTCCGCGTACCCGTCGCAGTGGAACGTCGCCGGGATGCACAGCGCGTTGCTGCACCGGAACTGACCGATGTGGCACGGGGGGAAGCCTGCAACACAACATAATACATGTTCAACAATAGTACATTAAGGGCGTGGGCCGCGTGCGTGTCGCAGAGCGCGCGTTCAAAGAAAAGACGGTCGCATTGCCGGCCAGCGGCCTGCAAGGTTGTATGAAATCTCTTTGCAGGCCGCGAGCAGGCTGGCAGGCGATACTTCTCGGCCTATTATTTGTAACACAACGTCAATATTTCATGTCATGTTTGAGAAAAAACATAAATTACAAGACAGGGCTCCGTTTCTACCAGAGATGTGCGAGGATGCGTAGTGAGGAATGCTTTTTTCATGAACCAATAGAAACGCTTCATTTACCCATCCTCGCTCCGCTCAGTTGTTTCCACCAGAGCGATGCTGTGCGAGGATACTTTGGGGGCTTTGTTTTTTTTATTCGACTGGATGGAAAACGAGCCAGAGGATCTCCTGATGGTAAGAAATCACCACCGCCCATAGACACCTGCAACACCAGGGGGATTGCAGATGCGTTAGCAACCTAGAGGCCTAAGATGATGGGGATGTTCAGTAGTAGGCGTCTTCTGGCTGACAATGAAAATACTAATTACCAACTTATAGACACCATGTAGTAAATTGGTTCATAACTGGAGGATGATGAGGGCCGCTGGGTCGCTAAATTAGCAGATAGCACAGCAGATAATAATGGTATTCACGGGTTCACGGTGGATGCAGGCCGCTTCCAACCGAAGCAACAGGAGGTCTATGGGGGAGCCCTATGTCCAACGGCTGATGATAATGAATAATGGTTAGTTAACACTTACTAAAAATCCAGAGAACTCATGTTGATCATCAAGAGAAGAAAGGAAGCCAATCTAGGAGATGTATTAAGGCATGAGCGTTATCATTTACTTCAGACAATAATGATGGGAAAATAGAGGGGAAAAGACACGTCGGAAGAAGAAAGAAATCGTGGCTCCGAAACATCAGAGAGTGGACCGGTATCGCCAGTGAGGAAGAACTGTTTTCTCTGACGAGAGATAAGGAGCGATATGCGGAGCTGACAGCCAACCTCCAGTAGTGGAGAGGCACCGCAAGAAGAAGAAGAACACTTACTACAATGCGCCTCGTCCGAGTTGTCGCCGCAGTCGTTCTCGTGGTTGCACTTGGCCGACGCGTTGACGCACTTGTTGCCGGACTCGCAGCGGAACTCGTCGAGTCGACAGCGCGTGCTGTTCGTCGGACAGCCATCCTCGTCCTTGCCGGTCCTACAGTCTACGTATCTGGAGACAGAAGTTAAGATTGAGGGCCGGAAGAAATGTAAAAGATATGTAGTGGAAATGGTGAGATGAGCCGTATAGCATAGCGCATTGGTTTGACCAATACGTTTGATATCGAAATACAAGCTGAGACATGCACAGAAAAACCAGAAAAAGAGACCAGCGCTGGGCATCGAACCCAGGTCGTAAAAGTAACAAATTTGGAGTTGAAATAAAAAATACAAAAGACTCCAAAAACCAATCACAATACGTTTGAGTTTTTCGGGATATTTGTGCGATATTACAGTTCTTTGATGAAGGAAAACATCCCGATGAAAACTGCACCTGTAAAGTAATTCAATCGTGCGTGTTATGTTTTCAATCTGCACCCAATCAACATGATGCTGAGTGTAGCACGTATTTGTGCTTTTCGGCTAGTTTTTGGCACTATTGAGCGTTCTGTATTATACACTTAATTTTCTTTCATTTTATTTACAGATATTATTACACATCGTATTTAATCACTTTTATTGCATGTTTAGTGCCGAATTTTGAATAAATAAATCCTTCTTCAATAACTTCAACATGAACATTTTTTCAAGATTCCCTAATCATGATTGAGAAATGCTCATGGCTGCACTTTTAATCAAAATCAATGAAAAATCTTTACAAGGACGTTTAGTCAAGCTAGTCCAACTTAAATAAATTGTCCCGGAATAATCAGAAGACATCCTGTCCATAAACTTGTCTTGTATTTTGAGACTATCTGTGAGATCCTGTAATTGGCTATGTGTCACTATTTTCATAATCATATTGTTTTATAAGCTGTTGGTTCTCCTTTAAATAAAAAAATATGAGAGGACACGGGACTGTGCAATGTAATAAAAAAAGTGGTTTCCCTGCCACCTCATTCGCGACAATGATGGGTATCATCAAATAAATTATACGAGTACATTACAATATTACTTAAGTCAATTGAAATAGCCAATAACTTGATAACGCCACCCCTCCGAATTAAAGCGATATCCCCTAACAGGCCCAATTCAGTGTCAGGTATAAATGGCATTTTGGAATTTTCCGTAATGCATATCGATTGATGAATTGAATTATAAGCCGAATCGAGCACAATTGAGTCACTTAGCAGTAATTGTGTTTCCGAGGCGGCAGAAATGCTTTGTGTTATACTGATTGCAGCCAGGAACAGTGTCACGTCGAGTTAACGTAACGCTTTTATGTCATGTCGAACAATGTTAAATGTCGTAATTAATAACCACAGCTTTTTATAAAACCGTGGACACAATACTAACGGTATTCGGGGATGGTACGCGAGTTACCGCCGACATAGCTCGAAGAATATGCAAGTTGAAAGGTAACCACATCGCTCGAACAGAACAGATAGACGTTGGGGGAGAAAAGTCCTTGAGTGGCGACTACGAACTGGAAGACTACTAGGTTGACCGACGATATCCTGAGAGTTGCGGGCAACCGGTGGATGCTAAGGGGAAGGCCCTTATTCAACAGTGGACGTTTTCCAACTGGTGATAATAATGATGCGAGAGCTAAGCTGAGTAAGCAAGATCGTGCATAAGTATTTAAATATTTGAGTCACACTACTTGTAATAAAAAAAAAAATGGGACACTTTGGGATCAATTGGCCTAGTCCCTAACTAAGCAAAGCTGTACACACTAGGCAACGGATACACATACTTATATACATAAATACATACTTAAGTACATAATAAACATTCAAGACCCGAGAACAAACATTCGTATTGTTCATACAAATATCTGCCCCGGCCGGGAATCGAACCCGGGACCTTAAGCTTCGTAGGTTCTCTAACCACTTGGCCATTGGGTCGTCAATAAAAAAACAAGAATCGCGTACCAGGAACCTTTTAGTTCCAAATGTTACTCCACATTCTATACATCTACCGAAGAAATCGTCGAGAAGATTCTACCCTGGTACGCGGATCAGCCTCCTATACTCCATTTATTTCAACATTTGAAACTTAACGGTAAAATTTGCACACGTGTTTAATTGAAACAACGGAACTACATATTTAAAATTGTGTAAACTTCAATAGGAAAAACATAATGAATACCGCTAATAAATGTACATGTAGGTATTTTTAGTCCATTTGTGTTCGAAATACCGAAAAACGTGTTACAATTTGACCGTTAATTCAAACCTTACCGGAGTATACTTGGCGTAAGGGCGTAAGGTAAAAGTGTCCAAGTTACATACCCATCACATCTCTTCTCTTTGGGTATGCAGGGTCCCTGCAGAGCAACTTTCCCTGATACGGCCAGCTCCACCCCGCACTGGAAGTCATCCGGCTGGCATTTGCGGTATGCTGAAACAGACATAAGTAACGTAAATACAGATACAGGGATCAACAAAAGAAGAATTCTACAATTCAGGTGCTGATACAGGGCTTGCTCTGTAAATTATTATTAGCTAATACTGATTACATTTTATTTTTTACCAACCAGCAATAACGAAAAACAATTTAAAAGATTACAAATGGCTAACTTTGAAATATTATGTGCAATGCGACCGGCGCGCGGTACCTAGTGATATTTACGAGTATTAGTCCGTCCAAATGCCACCGGATACGTAGCTTCATACTTAAACATACATAAAAAAATACAAACATTGGAACATAGAACCTCCTCCTTTTTTGAAGTCGGTTAAAAAGCGGAATGCGCCATGCCTGTCTACACTACGAAGGTATGTTATTGTGTATAAAGTTCATCATCCCAGCCTATATACGTCCCACTGCTGGGCACAGGCCTCCTCTCAGAACAAGAGGGCTTGGGCCATAGTTCCCTCGCGGGCCCAGTCCGGATTGGGAACTTCGCACGCACCATTGAATCGCTTCGCAGGTGTGTTTAGTTATATAGGATTATTTTGTTACTAACAAAACAATGTTACGGACAATAAGGATCCCCATCATATACATATGTGGTCTGAAATTAATCTGTTTTTTTAATTCTATGCATCTCCTCATATCTGATCACAAGTCGCAAGGACACAGTAACACGAGTAGGTATATCTCCCCATTGCTGAAAATGTTAAAAATTATGTTTGAATGTAAACCGGTTTTTAAACGCGCGATCTGTTTTTGACGGCAGGCTTTAAAGTTGGATAAAAACACGAATGTTCGTAATGGTTTACATAAACGTTTCAAAAGCTTTTCGCGAACGAGAAATATAGACACTCGTAATTTAATAATAATAATAATAAACATCTTTATTTAGTGTGTAGACTATCGTGAACTCCACCCGAATCAATCAATAATTACATGCATCGTCACGTCACACTACCCAATTTCTTTCTCATGTACACCTACGTAACCACCTCTATTTTATTACGTGTTTTATTTTTGATAGCATTAACAGAAAACTGTGAACTCAACAAAATGCAATCTACAGCAAATTACCCGTCACAATTTAAACTAATTAACAGAAACGTAACTTCATTGCCGGCCGAATCTCATTACCGTGCGAGTGCCGGGCGCAGGACTACACAACTACACGGGCGTGTAGTCCGTAGATAATGCGGTTTCCATACAAAGTTAAGTGAAGGCTTTGAGGGTGCCTCAGTGTGCCTTTGTGTCAATACACTATACAGGACGTTTGGATAATACATGCAAACTGCAGTGCATACATATAGGTGGTTGATAAATAAGTCTTTGTAAGGTTTTAGACGACTTTATCATAGCTTATTAGTTTCATGGATAATTTAATGAACTGAAAACCTGAAAGTAGTTCGTTCAGAATCAAGAGTAGAATCGACTAAAATTTAAAGAAGGTTGTGTGTGATGTTAAATCACTCTTTTTCTGTATGATTTTTACAAGATTTTATTTAGTTTCACCTGTCCCGTTGTCGTCTGTCTGTCTGTGATCAAATCTTGCAAGTTAAATTCGAAAAACTTCCAGTAGTTGGATTGACTTGAAATTTGGTATAGTTAGTTATGTAAATTGCGTGACATACAATAATCTGGTGGTGACATCTTGGTAGTCCGGCCAGAATCGTCTCCACAGTCGGAACTCTTCAATGGTTAATGGCATCGACTTGAAATTTGGTATGCAAATGTAGTTTAGGTTACAATAATACAGTCAATAAAAAGTACAGTCATCAAAAAAAAGCTTGTATTAAAAATGTTTTTTTTTTACCAAAAACTTATTTTTTTATGATGACGAAGTAAAGCTATCAAGTAAATAAGATTGAAAATCAGTAAACCGCAAAAAGCTTTTCTTTTGTAGAGACACGACAAAATATAAAGTTTTCACAGGCTTTCGTATGGCGAGTCCTCAGTGCCTGAGTCCGATTCGCACTCGGTCGCCTTTTATTGTTTCATCAACTCATCATTATTTCAAATCATCAACATCGACTCGCTGATGTCGTAAACCTAATAATTGATTCTCGATATTGTAACAGGCCGTGTGCTGTGTATTGTATGTACAGGCAGACACGCCTCATCCGACACGAAACAAACCATTAATCTATGCACAGCTGAACACGGCACAGCTTACAACGATAGAGTCAATTCACTTGGAAAACTTACATAATGTACCCTTTATGTAGGTACCTATCATTCTGAGTGTTGCCTGGCTAAATTCTCCGAAAATACTCTGTCGCTTATATTATTTAATACGAGAGTGAGAGGGACGAACGTAGACTTAATACGAGAGTGAGAGGGACGAACGTAGACTGGAGGTTTCAGTCTTTCTTAATAAGACTGAGTCGTTTCACTAAAAGACTTAACGACTGAACGATTCGAGCTGTTTCTTCAAAGACTAACGCCTGAGTCGTGTATGATATTAAAGCTTCCATCTTAATAATATTTAAGATTCAATGGATAGGACTGTGTGAGCAGATCTGTTAAAAACCTTTAACTACACTAAAGGCTACCCGCTAACCGATTCGTTCAAAAACCTAATAAATGTGAAACCTTTTACCTTTAATAAATAAAAATACGATGTCGTAAAATGAACTTAAAATTCACAATAGCGATTATTCAAATTTCTCAGTAATTGAGGTCTATTTAACGGCAGCCGAACCCTAAAGGTTAAAAATACCTCGTTAATTGAAAGCAACAGCCTCGGAACATGCCCGTTGAATAACAATTCATTTTCATTTACCGTATTTCTGAATTAAGCTGGTTTTTCCTTAAACCGTCCTCTTCAAGAATTGATGGAATTGGTTTCATCATTTCGCCAAACTAAAAATTCGTTTAAGGTTTTTTGAACTAAGTATTTAAACAACCAACATCTTGTTTTCCCGTCAAGTGTTGAAAGGTTTGCCGGAGGAGTATCATTTAAAGGATGTCTTTTATAAACATATTCTAAAGATTTTTACAAAGTTTTTTGCTAAACGAAAAAAGATTATTACGAAAATGAAGGAGATGAAAGCTAATAATTAGCCGATTAGTGTTAACTGGCGGTTAGGTGTGATGCCGTCTCTATTGGTTTTGTTCGAATATACGGAGACGGCATCACATTTAACCGTCGGTTAACGCTAATCAATGGATGGTGAAACAGCCCCTTAAGCTACCACTTCCACAGAAATTAAAATATTAGTATGAAATAAAAAATAATTTACACCCGGCTTAAAAAACTTAAAAAACAAAACAAAAAAGGAAAACAAGCCAATCGTTCAAAGGTTAACTGGAAGAGATCCCTTCAAGGGATAAGTTCGCATTTGTAAATCTTATTATCCTGTGTTTTGTTATTTTCATGTGTTTTTATGTACAATAAAGAGTTTTACAATACAATACAAGCCTAAAACTCTGTTGTGTAGCTTAAACTTCAACATAAACTTTAACAGTCAGGGGGGGCTACTAGGAAACTCGAAATTGTTTTTTAATATTGTTTTTTTACTTATGTAGTTAGAATTGTAACGTATTATTCTTAGTCCGATTATTTTTGTCTGTTTAACATTTATCTCTGTTTCCAAAATGACTACGCCGTTTAGCTCTAAGTACTCCACCGGCGGACGACTCATACCACGGTCATACTTCGGGAGCAAATAATACTCATTTGCTCTGAAACGGAATAGTAAATGTTTGCTAACTAACTGTTATTCACTTAACGCTGTAATGCATGCGGTTTCCTTTGAACCAACCAATTCAACTCCTAGTTTTAATTATACGCAATTTTTGCAGGGAAATCAGATTTTAGAACTAATAATAAATTACGTAGATGCTTTTTCTTTTAGAGAATCGTTTAATTCAGTATTGTCGTTAAAGTTTGAGATGGAGCTAAAAATTGAATGAAAATATGTCACCTTTGTTTTTAGAAGTTATTTAAACTCAGACAATCGAATTAGCCACAGACAATTTTCTCAAGATTTTCCTTAACTTGATATTCTATAATACTAACAGAAACAAATATTTTTTGTCCATTTATAAGTCAATTTAGCGGTTTACGGCGACATTGTCTATTGTAAAATTTTATCACTCTCACTTGTCTTTATTGCTACAATATGATAGCTAACCTTTCCTGATTCGTAAAAATGTCTATATTGTCACCTATTTATTTTGTCCACATTCATAAATCGACAATTTCTTTACTGGGTGGATAAAAGTTGAACCATGTTAAGCGGTAGTTAATTAAACTACTGACTGGAAAAAGTTCCGTTGTCACAGGAAAATTTAGCATACAGCATATTATGTCGGTAGCACTGAAAAATTGCATTACTTTTACTACCAGTGTTAATGTTTCCAACTTTTTTCTTAAATGGTCCATAGTGTTAAATCGTCACAGTGCTAAATGTCGTCAACCCTATATGGTCCGTAGTGCTAACTCGTCCTCATTCCTATTTGGTCTACAGTATTGTCTCATACATATTCCTATTCCTCTATATCGTTTATTCGTCCAATTTCCATTATGTCATCAACTTACTCAGTTATTTAAAAGCAACAGAATAAGACTAATTCTGACTTCAAAATATTAAATAAATATTTTTCAACCCTTATGTAAGGTGAGTTTCCACATGCATAGGTAAGTTATCTACCAAAAAAAAGAAAGACCACGTTCCAATAATACATGCAACGCCTTTCAGGTCTAGATTAAATGCAAATTCAGACCAAACACTAGCTTCTACTATTTTTATGCTCAACTTTGGTCACACAAAGAACTAAAGGCCAGCATGGTAGAGCTCCCGCTGGCCATGTTACCGCCTGCTTCCTTCCCTTGAAGGAAAGTTCGACGGGTCATATTGTCTGGTCGGGTATAGGGTATGTGCAGGGCGCAAAATTGAGTCAATCCTTCGGAATCGCCGGCTTTGGCTCGACGCGAGCGCCGGCTCTCTTGTCAAAGGATTTGCACCTCTAATACATGCGGAACTAAATAAGGATCTATTCTACGAGACTACTTATGCCACAAAATGAGGGTAGTAGCTTATCGTTGTCATAGAAATGGAAGGCTGTTTGCGTATCGAGATTTGCGCAAGAATCTTGGCGGAAAGACAAAATTCATTTTATAATTCGCTTAAATATGAAAACGAGCCTATCGTACTCAGGGCCTGTTTCACCACTTGTCGACTAACTTTAAGTGTCAGATAAAAGTAATGCCATCTTTTTTTTTTATTCGACTGGATGGCAAACGAGCAAGTGGGTCTCCTGATGGCAAGAGATCACCACCACCCATAAACATCTGCAACACCAGGGTTATTGCAGACGCGTCTTACTCTCCACGCCGAAACACAACAGTGCAAGCACTGCTGCTTCACGGCAGGTCTTTGTTTATTCGGACAAAACAAACAGAGACGGCATCACTTAAAGTTAGTCGACAAGTGGTGAAACAGGCCCTTAGTATTATAAAGGAAGTTTGAGCGAACAGTGATGCAGTTGGTTACAAAAATGCTTGCAATTTATACTACTATCTACTAGCATGCTATAAAAGAATTGGCTATTGCCGGTCAAAATTCATAACTTTTGGTGGATTTATATTGTTAATAAGTGACCCAGGAAACATTGCCACGGCACCAGGCTACACTTAAAAGTTGATTGACCCATTTATGTCTTGTAATATGTCTCATTATGTCTCATATAACCTATGTGACCGAGTTTCAAAGCCATTTCCTATAAGACACAAGAAAATTTCCTTGTAATGTGCAAGAAACCGAAAGGCGACAGCATCGTAACCAGCAACGAATTCGCGAATGAATATTAATTGAAAGTGAGTAACCAAATTGGCGTGAAAGAAACGAGAAATTGAAACGGCTGTGACAAAGAAAACGCTAATTAATATTTTCGGCAAAGCGCACACCGCAGGTTGCCCGGCGACATTAATATCAAACGGGATGTCTAAATGGATTCCCGTCGCACAAAAACAAAAGTGTATTACTTCGCGGCAGATGAAGTCGTTTCCTCCCAACAAATAGAACGTCGAAAACATCAGACGCAAATCTCCCGCCGCGGGACCAATGCAATCCCCGGGAATGGAATTGTTGAGGCGATGGATAGGCCGATACATCTTTAATTCGACCTCAATTGCTTCTCGCTTCGTAAACAAAAGAACAAACAACTCCGACAAACCGTCCACCTTTTCAATCCGCCAACTCCGAGCGGTATGAAGAGCTATAATTGCACTCTATTAAAACTCCGGCTGTCCACGACCAAGTTCGCCGCGATATAGGAGCTGAAGTTTCGCGATATTTCAACTGGAAAAATGCACGTGTAAGAGCTTTTTATTGAGAATAATTGGCAGGCGCGCAGGTGAAATAAATCTAACTTTCTTATGAAATATGTCACTTTATGGGATGGTAAATTCGAGTCGTTATTGCAAAGAAATCGAGTTACGACGCCGTTCTGCGTTTGTGAATGATAACGTCGGCATTTGAGTGATACCCGCTGATGTTTCCTCTCCGGAAAGTTATTCAGGAATACTGCCTTTGTTTTCGGTGTAAATTTAAACATTACTCCACACTCCCATTAGAATTTGGGAACAAACTTCGTGCCTCGCGGCTCCGTCTGAGAACTTCGGGGACAACAGATTTACATCGAAACGAAACATCACGTTACGAACGGTAAAAAAACGGATAAGTGCGAGGTAAATTTTGTACTGAGGGTTCTGTACAATTGTGAAAGCAAGCAAAAGCAAAAGTCGATGTTTGGAGTTTGTTTCTTGCCTGTATAGTGTATAGTTCTTACGTAATGGGAAATAGCCTTGGTTTCGTTGTTATATGAAAACGTAATGTTTCCTAAAAGTTGTATCTTTTAGAGGCATACATTTAGGTTTTTTTTTTCAAAGCTCCAAGGGATTCCAGACATGAGCGAGTATTTGATATTAATTTCAACTTCAACGTGATGGATTATACGAGGTTTATGCCATTATTGTTTCTTCCTATTCGCGATTCTGCACAAAATAAATTCCACACAGCTGAATTTGATCACATGCGTAATGCTTCACAGTCATTATTTCTACGCAATCTTGTTTCTTCTTATTCGCGATTCTGCAATATGAATTCCACACAACTGAATTTAATCACATACGTAATGATATTCAGTCATTATTTCTACGCAATCTTGTTTCTTCCTATTCGCAATTCTGCACAATATGAATTCCACACAACTGAATTTAATCACAGGCGTTATACTACACGATTCTGTAATTATTTTTTAAAAATCTCATACATAACGGGAATCGAACCCGGACAAAATTGGGGCGAGAAAAAAAATTTTTTTTTTTTATTTCAATCGTCCCTGTTTTATTATTATTTTTTATTTAGGCTGCTGCTGCCTTCGGGAAGCTTCGTCTCAAGGTGTTCCGTTCACATAACTTAAAGCTCGCGACCATGATAATTTTTACCGCGGAAAAGCGACTCACGCAGTCTGTTTTTTTTTATTTATAAACGCGACTAGGAAAACAAGATATATAGAAAATAGATAGAATAAAAGATAAAGATATATCGTGAAGTATAACGCATGTGAGTAAATTAAGTTGTGTGGAATTCATATTGTGCAGAATCGCGAATAGGAAGAAACAAGAATGCGTAGAAATAATGACTGTGAATCATTACGTATGTGATTAAATTCAGTTGTGTGGAATTCATATTGTCCAGAATCGCGAATAGGAAGAAACAAGACTGCGTAGAAATAAGACTGTGAAGCATTACGCATGTGATCAAATTCAGCTGTGTGGAATTTATTTTGTGCAGAATCGCGAATAGGAAGAAACAATAATGCATAACCTCGTATAATCCAACGTGATATTCCCACACGCTCCCAAGAAAAATTGTCTTTAGACGACAACGTAGAGATACTACAAGCCCTAAAAACACAATCAACAGCGTAAAACTTGTCTACCTCTTGACTTATTGAGTATCTTCGTGAAGCCAAATATACTGCGAAACATACCCGGGCAGCTCTGCTGTTGCTGTTACTGAACGAGTGTTTCAAAGAGCACGCTAGAGTAGACTTGCCAGTTGTGTCGAGGTTTCTTTTCAAAATCGTATATTTTAGTGTCGATTTTGTCTTAACATGGCTAGGTAAAGACGATCACGTAAGGCAGCCAACCAAGCTGACTCCAGCCGCAGAACTTTTAACACGATGCCAATACAGCCTCCGACCTGGGTTTGAACGCGGTGGGTAACTTTATAAGCGTTGTGATTGATTGATTCGATTTAGAATGTTTAGAGGTTTAACTGGATTATGAAACTTAGTGGGGCTCGAGATGGAAACTTATAATGACGTTGAGTGTACTTGAATCGGCTTTTTCGGCACAGCGCAACTAGGCGGAAGGTTTCGATGGTTAACATTGTAGAAATACCGCGGACTAAATTGTATAGAATAATGCTTCTGTTGGAAATTCGAAAACGTCTTAACGTTCAACAGCTTTATATATTTACAATGTTTACATTTGAATTACCATATAATTAGGTCATTACATAAATAAGATTACTTATAAGCAATGTTATTAAGGAACAATTGAGGTTACACTAAACTATCCTAAAAATAAATTAACTATTTTATTTTGGACGTATATTATATGTACGATATAATTATGTATGTATTCGTAGATGTATTGCTGTTACGTTTACATTTTCTGATCTACTTTTGATGCACACCTGTTGTAAACTAGTCCTTCCTTTTTCTGTAAAAGGTTGCCTGGAAGAGATCGCTCTTAAGCGATAAGGCCGCCTATTGCTCACCTTGTAATTTTAATAATTTGTTTTCTGTATCGCTTACTATGTTGGTGTACAATAAAGAGTCTTTTGTATTGTATTGTATTGTACTATATATACAGTTCCCCAAGTCTTGTCCCTGAGGAAGAGTGCCCATAAGGCTGGCTGCATTTCCGCGCTGGATCGTGATTCCAATACGTTGGGTGAGAAATGCACCAGCCTATGGTCATTGGTAATTTCGAATATATTAATTCGTATTAAGATTATTCAAGTTGACAGATCATAAATAGTACGCTAGGTTTTAGTAAAAATACCTTTGTTTAAGTGAAGGGTCCACGGAAAGAACATAGTCACCTTTTCTGAAAATTGAGATTTTAATCAAAAAATGTAGAGCTCGCAAAGTACTATAATTTGCCATTGAATTAAATAATCTGAAAACATTATAAAATATATTTTTTTAACTTTTAAAGAAATGGTCACCGTAGTAATTGTTCGTGATGACTAACTTTCAAACCGCTATAATTCAAAAAGTTGCTTAGGTGACCATGTTCTATCCGTGGTCCCTTCAAGTAGACTTTACTCATACTTATTTAGACTAGACTTAGGTATTAGGTACTGTTAGGGACTGAGGTAAAAAAAAATACATGTAAACAATTTATAAATATGAGGTATCACAGAGGTATTTACTTTTTGGAACTTTAATTTTCTGAGAATAAAATAAATATTATTAAATATTAAATATGACAAAACCAACCCAGAATATTTCAGTCAAGTTCAACTGAACACCTTTGTAAATTTTAGTTGAGTTTGACAAATGTTTCAGTAGTTTACTATGTTTCCACGGCAGGTGATACAACGAGCAATGACACAAACCATTATGTTAGCGTCGTAACAAAACGATACTTATCTCTCTCCATCCTAACTGCGTCCTGCGTCTCGTGGTACGGGGTGGGGTGAGAGATGCTATCAGTTAGATGTAAATAATCTGTTTCGACATTATTTATAACGACGACACGTGGCGTGACAGGCAGAGCTTTTTCTTTTATTTCATACATCAATACGATTTACAATTTTGAATGTCACCAAAAAAGGTGTGCACACCGAGTTTTTTAAACGCGCCGTCGACGTGCGTTTGTATGTTTAGTGCTCTATAGAAAGCTGTCAGCTCGCGTTTCCAAACCGCGCGTTGAAGGCACGTTTAATAAACGCAGCGTGCAAAGGTTCCTGATGGTTTAACCTATTCGAGTTATTTAGGTGTACCCATTATACGTTGATCCTCAAAATAAACATTCATAATAAATCTAATGATTACTTATTGACATTTTCTTCACAAAGTATGAAGAAAAGAGGCGAAAATAGTGCGCGCTGGGAGCGGTGACGTCGGATTGTATGCGGAAGGAAGAAGTTTTTCGGATGCGCCGGCCGGGTTTCGCATTCACATCTCCTGCGTAGACGCGCCAAGTATGGCAACTGCACCATGGGGCTCCTGACCAACCAAGTTACTTTGGGACTATCCAACAACCAAGTATGTTATACCAAAAAAACAGCCAGACCACTACACACCGCCACCAGTGGCAGCCACTGGTGGCTTGATGGCCACTTGCGTCAAGTGATCTGACACTGTGGCCGTGTGTGCGCACGAGTCGAACGACAAAACGCAGCCACAAGTAGCGAGCGCGGTCGACTCCCGCAGCTTGTGGCTCGGACGCGGCCACTCAAACGCTCAGTGTGCGCCGATGCTATACAAAATGTATGAAGAAACGCAGCTTGTGGCGGCCACTAGTCGCTCAAGCGTGGCCGCCACTAAGTGGCCAATGTACGGGGGCCCTTACGAGTACAACAGTTATAAAACATAGTGTATACTTACTACAGTCTGCCTCGTCCGTGCCGTCCAAGCAGTCGACGTGCATGTCGCAGCGGTAGTGCGCGGAGTAGCAGTACGTCTTGTTCCACACGTACTGTCCGCACGACAGCTCGTCCTGCGCGCAGTCCGGCGGCGCTGCAGACAACAAACATGTTCAATTAGAGGTCAACAAAACATTTTCTCAAAAATGGTATGAAATGTTTGCCATTACGTCAACAAAAACGTCGTAGAAAGTAACGTATCACCTGGCGGTTCAGCCATCAAACTTCTACTCGTCCAGGATTGCTTACTTAGGTACTGGTCTCTGCAGTAATGTACTATAAAGGGTCTACGCAAGATCTTCAATCATAGAGTGCGACTAAAGTACCACCGCGGCGAGCACTCTTCGTCCGGCTCCATAATGCAGGCAAGTGCCGACGAATTATGCTTAATTTAATCACGTTGAAGAATCCCCGAAATTGTCATTTCAAAAATGGCTAAACCGATTTCAATCAAACATAGCTGAAAACCATCGTGAGGAAACTCACTCTCAAATCAGTCCATCTGTTTGAGAGCTACGATGCCACAGATATATACAGGCATAAGCGTTAAACTTATAGACTCTTCTTTTTGCGTCGGGTGTTAAAAATTAGTTTTATTATTTTAAGTGTCATTGGTTCATACAGGTCATAGAGCCGGGAATCATGAGTAAGTTGCACCAGTTTTATTCATTGTAATGAGAACCAATGTCAAATAACTGGTTAAAGACATTACTGCAACTAAAAATTTCCGGAACTACAGATTAGACGTCTGGTTTGGAAACTTTGGGATTAGTTACAACAACATATAGTAACTTGGTGCAGTTTATCTTTGCAATAAAAATGGTGCAAGTTGTTTGCGAGGTCGTAAAGGAAACGCCTATGAAATGGTCAATCGAGCGCAGCTTTTTTTCTCAGGTCTGAACTGGGCTTTATATTGATTGAAAAATACTTGTTAATATTTGTGAACTCCTAAATACTTAAGTGGCCGCATTGGCAACAAACGGCATTGAACCCACGGCTATTAGCCACAAAGGGTTCCGTAATCACTGACCCATCAATCAATGGACCCGGGGTTCGGCGGAATGGAACCATTTCAAACATATTCTCGATACAGGGATAAAAGTATCAGAAGGAGGGAAAAATACTTGTTGATGTTTTGGCCACAACCCAAGGGTTCCTCATACTACGTAAATAAACATAATGATGATATTTTTTTTAAATCCCCGTGGTAATTTAGCAAAATCTTGGAATTTCAGTCTAAGCGGAACTATAATGTTTCACACGAGCATGGCTGTGAATGGTTTGTAAAAAAAAGAAATGTTCCTTCTAGTGAAGTAACCATCTTTGTTGTTTATTTGGGTGTAACCAACGCTGCAGGTAAAGCCTACTCAATAACAAGTACGAGTACTACAGGACAAATTGGTAACCGGTGGTAGATTTTTTTTGACATTCATAAGTGCTTTTCTAGAACAAGCCCTAAATTGAATAAAGATATTTTGACTTTGACTTTGACTTTGACTTTGATTGAAGATATGCACTGTCCGCCTTAATCGTTCGTATACGAGTACTGAGTAACTGCCATTTTTGATGAGTACGCTAACCAAAGTGAAAGTCAAAGGCAAAGTATCTTTATTTGTCAACATAGGTGGTTACAATATACACAAGCTGTTACAATTAACCGTTCCGGTAATCCTACGCGGCGCCTGGTTGGGTCGCCATGTGTGGCATGGCGGGGGGCTCGGGGGTCGAGACAATGAAAAGACGTCTTTGCTCGAACGAATATCTTTTAATACTAACTTTGGATCCAAGCAATATATAGTACGTATATCTAAACAGTATAATTGTATAGCAGGAATGCATACACACACCACAAGTTGTTACCTGTGACACTCTGTGGAGAATTCGTGTATCTCTATCCCGTGGGAACTATATAATTTTCCGGGATAAAGTCAGCAGTGCAGCAAAACAGGGGGCGCCACCATCGTGATCACTCACCCTTGAAAAAACGGGGAAGTACAAAGGCAGAGATGATGATGATGATGATGAGAGATTCAGAGATAACTTTAGAGATCATGATGTATACAGGATTAACTATAGTTATGAAACTTATGAAGCTCCTCGGCACACCACACACATACATGTAATTTTTCTACTGACATGTCGTTTGTACCAACTTTGTGTATGTTTTAGCAAAAATAAATGATTTATGATTTATGATTTACCATCAAGTATTTTGACGGTAGCTGTTCCAAATACTTTGACGGACAGGGTAGGAACGAGTGGGTGCAAAGGTCCAGCCAGCGAGGTGTGAACAGGGCGGGCGGGCCGCGCATACTTGCGGACTGAGGATCATTACGGGATCTAAGGGTGCACTTGGAAACAAGCAACTTTGGATAATTTGGTGCCTTTCATGATTGACATGATTCTGGTGGTTATAAATGAGGTATCCGTTTTATTTGACAAAGAGTGTTTGCGTGTGTGTAAACTGACCACACTTTGACAATGAACTAGTAAATAGTTCGAAACGCGTTAATGTTTCATGTGGTGTTTGTATAAAAATAAAAATTTGGATAGAAACATTGTGTCATGGTACTCTACTGGTCTAGGTACTCGTAAATATCTTCCTTCTGTAATACGCTGTCGTTAATGCAAGCCTAAACAAACGTTTTCACATTCACCGCACAAATCTGCATTCGCAAGTTCTCTTCAAAAACTGCTGGAAATAACGTATACGACTGACAAAGAGTGAGCAAGGATATTCCTGTAAGCCTGCACGCGATTGCACTGCCGTGCGTCAAACGAATAGACGAGAAAAATGCAAAAGCCGCTAGCACGCCTGTCGTCTTAACTGGAAAGTAATGTTTTACAAATAAACCATATTATAGATTCATCATGAAAATATTATTTTCTTTTACTACTCATAATAGGTACCTACTAAAATAAAGAAATAAAGCAGGTGTTCATATAAAACATAAACAAGTGAGCCAGTGTGATTTACTCATCAAAGTGATATTTAGGATTCGTCGTTATTTTATTAAAAATATCCCAATTCAAATTCTTAGTGCGGGTATCTATACATTTTCCAAAAAAATACAGAAAAGCGAAATTTCTCCAAAACGGAAAGACTTTTACTAAGATATTTTTCTATATTTGGCAGATGATTTGCCCACCTATCTTTTCTGTAAGTTTGCCCTACTACATTTGGAACAACCTGTATAATCAATCATATACTTTTCGTTGGTTCTCATGTTCTCAGAAATTTTGCAAATCATTAAACCTCTCTACAACCCGTATATAACCCTGTATATAACCCTATATTCCACTAAATTGATTGTTTTTTCTTTCTTTAAATATCAAAGTATCGGTACTACCCGGTTCTTGGTATGAACCACGCAAAGCCAAAGGCATCGTGGCCATCAGCACGATTCCTGCAGCTAAATCCCTCGCGACTGGCAGAGAAACAGAAGGCGCAATGTCACCGCACCATTCTTTGAAATATAATCCATTTTAACAGATCGCGCGTTAAATTGATATTTGCTTTGAGACTTCTACGGTAAATAGTAAGGAAAAACTGATAAATGTTTCATAAGTACGATTGATTAATGCTCCCAGTGTGCTGTGTGCTCGATTAGCAGCGGAGAACTAAGCGAGATAAAAATATTGCAGTTCATTGATATCATTTTTTTAAAATAGCCTGGTATAGTGTCATATAGCTGGACAAAGGCCTCTCTTTGGGTAACAATGGGGGGGTGTTCCGTACACAGAACTTTAACGGGCTTATTATTTTAATAAATTCTTTGTTAATCCCAGGAAGAAAAATAAGCGTCCACATTTTTTTTGTAAATTCAACCGTGATTGTAAGGCATTGCAGCAATATGGTTGTGAATTCATATATTGCACGTTACATTTTAGTAACCGACCCTGTGTAGCCACCAATACACAACACAAATGGTTATTGCTTTCTAAGCTCCACCAAATCGCCCGTAGCTGACGCATGGACATAAGATATAACACACATACTCCATTTCTCGGCGTTATAACATAGCCTCGGTCTGCCGACAAATCATCATACATGCTTGGGTTCATGCGAGCTAAGGGACGCACTCAGGATGATGTATCCAAGCTTAGAAACTTGTCAATACATCGAATTTTGTTGCGTATACTTTACCAAATTGCAATTTATTTTTCAATAACATGGATTTATACATACTCATAACAATACTATTTACATTTACTACAACTATCCCAATTAAAATTACTAATACTAGTTATTTAAACCGTAAGTTAATGGGATAAAAATTTGCCCAACATGCGTTTTTGTGGAAGTTTTAAGCTCCTTCTATAATTGGTCATCTAATAAGCATGTTAGTATAATGTGACACACTTTTTCTTTTATTAAATGTACAGTCAGCATCAAAAGTAGGCTAGGCTTTTAGTACGTGGCTGTAAAACGACAAAGTACGAAAGTGCATAGCTACTTTTGATGCTGATGAGATGCTTCATTGAGCCCAATGAAACCCTGTCCGTGATATCCGCATGGTTTGCTGCCAATAATTTGTTACTAAATCCTAAGAAAACTAATGTATTAAATTCTCGTTGATAAATTCATCTAGCTCGAATTCAGTTTCTAATATAAAGTTAAATGGTCAACTATTGAATTTTGTTAAAATCAACAGTATTTTTAGGAATAACGCTCGATTCTAAACTGCAGTGGGGACCTCACGTCACAGCAATCGCGGGTAGATTGAGCTCTGCTTGCTTTTGCAGTTTGGAAAATACGGCAGCTAACCGATGTGGCGACGGCACGGTTGGTGTATTTTGCTTACTTTAATAGCATTATTTCGTACGGCCTTATTTTATGGGGATCTGCTGCAGACATTGAGTCAATTTTTATCTTACAAAAGAGAGCAATTAGAGCAATTTATAATTTGAAGACGCGTGAATCTTTAAGATCTTTTTTAAGGAAACAGATATCCTAACCCTGCCGTCGCTTTATGTTTTTGAAATAATCATGTATGTTAGGAAGAACATATGTGATTTTCCCACTAACGTCGATAAGCCAAAGGCTACTAGAAACACAGGGAAGCTTAAAGTTCCATCTTACAGACTGGCTAAAACCAAAAAGTCTTTTCTGGGAAATTGCATACGTTTTTATAATAAAATTCCAAAAAATTTACAAATGAAACGGATACAAAATTCAGATCTATTGTTAGAAGACATTAATATCAAAGGCGTATTATAAAGTTAATGATTATATCATGGACAGGGATATTTGGAAATAATTCCGATCCGCATTAGCGATCCCTTCAAATAGCGAACCTACTGGTGTTAAAAATAAAGTTGTGTTAAATACTTGTGATGTATACATATCATTTAATAATATTGTAAATCTGTTTTAAAAAAAAATATATACCTCGTTGAGTTTCTTGCCGGATTCTTCTCAGCAAGAGGTTTTTCCGAACCGTGGTAGATTTTTTTTGACATTCATAAGTGCTTTTATAGCCTAAATTGAATAAAGATATTTTTGACTTTGACTTTGACTGTACTACATTTGTCCACCCAATTACACTTATAAAAATATATAAATAATAGATAAATATCATGGGACACCTGACACCAAATTGACCTAGTCCCAAACTAAGCAAAGCTTGTACTATGGATACTAGGCAACGGATAAACATACTTAAATACATATTAAACATCCAAGACCCAAGAACAAACATTCGTATTATTCATACAAATATCTGCGCCGGACGGAATCGAACCCGGGACCTCAAGCTTCGTAGTCAGGTTCTCTAACCACTTGGCCATCCGGTCGTCCGGTGATTGACCCCTATCTCACCTGATGTTAAGTGCAGATGAGGCCAAAGGTGTATCTCACTGGTTCAGTAGCAGCCTATTCACTCTAGCCTTGAAGAGCCCTAGATTGTATGTATCCGGAAATACAGACGACGGGAGCAAATTCCATTCCTGAGCAGTTCGCATTATGAAAGATGAAGCAAACCGCTTTGCGCGGGCAAAAAAAAATTGAATTATGCAACTAGAAATAAAAAAAATCAGTTCAGTTCAGGTAGTTTAACTCACGGGGTAATTCAAAGACACTTGTAACAATTTTAACTAAGAATTTTTCATCCAGGATGAGGTCACGTCTTTTGCGTTATAATTTTGGAAGATCTGCTAAATGTAACGGTATTCAGTTGTACAAGTACTTATTAACCCCCGACGCAAAAAGAGGGGTGTTATAAGTTTGACCGCTATGTGTGTCTCTCTGTGGCACCGTAGCTCTTAAATGGGTGGACCAGTTTGAATGCGGTTTTTTTATTTGAAATCAGGTTTTCTGGCGATGATTCTCAGACATGTTTCATCAAAATCGGTTTAGCCGTTTTTTAGATATTGAACTCTGATGTGACAAAGTCGGGGGTTATCCAACTTTTTGGTTAGGTTATTCAACCACTAGAAATATCCCAGTCTCATTATGATACCTTGTAAAATAAATACCGTTTTTTATTCCCGGCAACCCTAAGTAAGGGACAGGCATTTGTCTAGGGCTGCCTCATTGTTTCTAGTGAGTAATAGGGCTGACCCCTCCAACTTCTTGGGTCCGCCAAGTTGTGAACAATGGCCTACGGTGGTCAAGTACAATAATCCGGATCTATGTGGTGAGATGGAAAATTATAGCGCGGCGGTAATGCTGGATCATTGGGAGACTTTTGTAGTCATTTTGAGAGGAAAAGATGGCTTGGAGATAAATATTTTAGTATAAAATTTTGATTTTTTTCTAAACGATTTTTATTTTTACGAGTTTTCTCGTCGATCAGAAATAGTGCCATCTCTGGTCCTACCTACATTATGTTCTATAGGAATATGCATCCTTGTTATACAAGACATGTATGTACATTAGATAAAGATGTCAGTGTCAGTGTGATTTACTCAGTCAGTGAATCTGATGACCAAGATTCGCGAAGGAAGTAGTTGGAAACTGCTTCAAATAAAGCATGGTGATGGTGAAGAACGCATAAATGATTAAATGAAATGAATTATGCTAGATTAATTCCATTTCCAACTCCTTTTCTAATTTTTCTGTTTTACACTCGTAATTTCGGTTGAAAGAAAGAATTTTATTACATAGGTACCTACTGCCCCAGAAGTATCACCAGTAAAGAGGCTACCCGAGGTTTTCATCGGTTTTTTGACAAGTTTTGAATCGTAATATCTCCTACTTTTACACTACAGATAGAATTATAAGTCAAACGGCTATCGATTCTTCAATTTTTTAACTCGTTTTTAGTCTACCGGATTAAAAAAAAAAAGAATACTTATTTAATTTTGTATGTTTTTTTTAAACATTGTCTAAAAACACTTATTTCGTATTTCTATTAACGTGAAAGATCTAACATATACGAAATCTACATATTTGGGTTCGTCTTTGACGTCTCTATAAACGTGTCCAGGTTTTCATTTGAAACTGATTAACACAAAAGTTATGATGGTCAGAAAACCAGTCTTTTTTCCTAAAATTGTTCAACTTTGATGCCAAATATCTCGAAGACAATGAACTTTGAAGTAAATATGGGATACTATATTGCTTAAAGCCGTTGTTGTTAATACAATAAGCTACAAAAAACATAAGAAAACTAAGGAATTAAGATTGTATATATAACAGTAACAGCAACATATGTAATTGTATTACAATGGTCGTGACAACAAATGTCACCAAAATAGGGTATCCACTCAGCACAAGCACTCGTGTATGCAAATAAGAAAGAAAGAAAGAAAGAAAGAAAGAAAGAAAGAAAGGTTTATTTTGGCTCCAAAAGTACCACCTAAAACTAAGACTAAAACTAGCACTAAAACTATGTTACTTGCTGACACGGCAGGATACTAAAAAGGGACTCAGCATGTGTTGCCGCACATTATGTGCAGTAACGCTGGTTTTCTGTATAGCCCAGTGAACTTATTTGAACACCAGTCACGCATTATAGGCAATAAAGTGCAGCCTGCAGCTCGTCCGTCACTGTCGCTGTCGTCGTTGTTGCAGCGATGAGCGACGTCGGAGCAATTTTTCGCAGCGCGCGTGTCGCAGCGTGCGAGTGCAGGCGGGGAGTCCGACTTCGGCATCTTCAAGGTTTAGTGGAACTTTACGACGACGAGTCGAGTTTGTGGACGAGTGGAATGCACAAACTACTGGAACTGCCCTGCAAACTATAGACCCCACGGTTAAACCAGATGGTTTCAGTCTACCACGCAGGCTCTGGTGCCGCTTAAACAGACTAAGAACAGGGCACGGACGCTGTCACTACTTTCGGTACAAGTGGGGTTGGCGGGACTCGGCCCTCTGCGAATGCGGCGAGGAGGCTCAAACTATGGAGCACATTGTACAGCGCTGCCCTCTACACTCATGCTCGGGCTCCCCTGGAGATCTGTACAATCTGACACCTGACACAATGTCGTGGCTTGGGACCCTGAATGTGGATTTATAGCTAGTTTGTAATTTGCTTTCTTTAGTGTAATTGTTTAATGTTTTACGCCATACGATTAAATAAATAGTGGAACTTTAGAGAAGTTGCGGCATTTGGAGGACGTAATTATGAATTCGCTGCTGTTTGATAATAACGGAGAACATTTCAGGTTTAAGGACTGTGCTAAGCGAGATAATATGATCTTTAAAATTGACCGCCGCTGGGAAGAGTGAGCGAAAAAACGCACTGATTGGCGCAAACGTATATTGGAACTATTTCACATCAGCTCGTTTGTGGTGCGCGTGCCGCGGCTGCTGATGCTGCCTTCTGGCCGAAAGACGTCGTGTTCCGGCGGTTCCGGGGCACCATGCCGCAGATGAATGGCTGAATGCGACGTCGGGGACGATGACTCAACGTGGTCAGGCAGTTTTGTCACCAAATTAGTTAAGGTATTTATTGTATTTATGGGCCAAGTAGCCCGAAATAAATGGATTTATTATTATTATGATTTCGATGAAACCTGGTTCAAAAGACAAGAGACAGAAACGACATCAAGGCGGTTCTGCACCAACCTCCGCAAACTCCCCTTGTCAGGCCTATGGACGGACATGTCGCTCACACATTGATATTTTCTGCCACAAAAGACGTTGTGCACAGGCAACACGCCAAAATTCGTTTGAAACAGACGCGTAGGCCTAAACGAAATGAATATGCATTCAAAGTCAAAGTCAAAGTCAAAATATCTTTATTCAATTTAGGCTATAACAAGCACTTATGAATGTCAAAAAAAATCTACCACCGATTCGGAAAAACCTCTGCTGAGAAGAATCCGGCAAGAAACTCAATTAGGGTGAGAGGTTGTTTGTTCGTGCTCAAACGAATGTTCCCTTCTCCCCCTTGTCTTAATCATGTCAAACTTTAACGTAATTTCGTACGTAACCAGTAACCACCACTCTCCGCTGTAACCGACACCCCGCCCGCTTGCAGTAATCCTGGTAAAAATAGGCCTCCGCGCGCTCCGCAGCCCCCGCGCCACTGCACCGGCCGCCACTTGTTACCTTGACGCCTCCATTGTGCTCGCCCACTTTTTACGCGATTTAGGCCCGCTTAGGGACTTCAGCGCTGCAGTTTTTGCAATTGTTACAATGTAAATACTTTTATTACTAAGTAGTTTAGTCGTATAAAATATGCTCCTTTGTGTTGCCTAATGTTTAAAAACTAACCTAGCCAACAGAAAGTTGGAAAACCCCCGACTTTGCCACTTCAAAGTTCAATATCAAAAACAGCTGAACGATTTTGATAAAGCATATCTAAGAACCATAGCTAGAAAACGGAAAGCATTCAAATAAATAAATAAAACCAATTTCAAATCGGTCACCCGTTTAAGAGGTACGGTGCCACAGTCAGACACACATAGCGGTCAAACTTATACTTCGGTCTTTTGTTAGTTCTTCACGCTGAAACGGCTGGACGGATTTGGATGTAATTTGGCAAAAAATTAGTTTATAACCTGGATATTTACATAGTATGTAAGTATCCAGTCCCTTACCTTAATTGAACCTACGATCGACGATACATATGATACTTTTTATTCCGATATTCCCACGGGATAGGGATATAATCTCGGAATAACAACCACTGAGTTAAGAGTCATGAAATTTGGCATGGGTGTTTTAATTTAACGTCAATGAAAACCACGATGTAATTTTAGGGAGTTGCCACGAGAAATTTAAGAAAATCCCGGAATTCCTATTCAATTGCTGTGTCCAATGATTAAACGCTAGTTGTTAAATAACTTTGGATCGACTTTCGTTCACTTAGAGGCCTTTCTCGTAAACAATATGCATCATAAAAAATGAAGCAAGCTCATTCGAAGCGACTGACCAGTGTTAATTGCTTCGGCCGGGCTGTTTGGAGCAGAACAAGCGCATCATCAGCGGTACAAGCGGGAAATTAGCGGCGCCTGCCCACTTCATTTAGCGAAGTCCGCCGGGAATACCGGGATTTAAGGATGATACATACTAACAAGATAGAGTTAGGGGAAATAGTGTGCCGTGGAGCAAACAGTTTTATTGACATATTTTTTAGGGTTGCGTGCCTCATGAAGGAAAAAAGGACCCTTCTTAAAAGGTCACTTCATTGTCTGTCGGTCCGTTCGTCTGTCACAGCCAATTTTCTGCGAAATCTATCGATCGATTGGGTTCACATATGTATGTAAATCGGTGACCCAAAGTCGGAGGTGTAACGTAAATAAATGAATTTCAAACACACGGCCACTTTTCGAGATAAATTATAATTACAAAACGAAAGCAGGACATATTGTGTGATATATCAAATAAAGGCTAGAAAAGAATTGATTTATTTTTGTTTTTAACCCCCGACGCAAAAAGAGGGGTGTTATAAGTTTGACCGCTATGTGTGTCTGTGTGTCTATATGTCTGTGTATCTGTCTGTGGCACCGTAGCTCTTAAACGGGTGGACCGATTTGAATACAGTTTTTTTTGAAATCAGGTTTTCTAGCGATGGTTCTTATCTTACACATGTATTATCAAAATTAAATTATTGTTAGTCATAAATTTTTTTCCCGCTGAAACCTAAATTTTTTATAATTTTTTAAATGGTCATCCTGTAGAACTCTATAAGGTTTGGTTAGGTTTGTTTTATAACAATTCTGAAAAATAAATGGTGTCAGAGAAAAAAAGAGTTATGTCAAACATTGCATTATGCCTTACAATTTATAACCAGTCGATATAGACCCCTGAAGACTAAATTAAGTGCGGTAAAAAGAAAAACAGTTTTTTTTTAGAAAATTATACATATTAAATCATACGTATACCTAAACAGACAGTTAAACGGATAAATATAAAATATGACTCAAAAGCGGAGGGTGTCTGAATGTTTGTTACTTGCACGCTAAAATTGATGAACAGATTTGCGTGAAATTTGGCACACAGATAATTTATTAACGTCAATTACATAATGATACTTGTATACTAGAAAAAAATAGTTCTCACGAGATAGCAATAAACCAATTATTTGTAGAGAAAGTTGCGGGTACCACCTAGTAATAAATAAAAGATGGTCCTGTAGCGTAGCTGTAAACTCGTAGCAGCCCCTACGCGGCCGCTACGCCGTAGCAAGTTCGTAGCTCTCGATTCCCGCATTACCAATTATATTCCAACTTCGCATCGCAGGGAATTAAGTTTAATTGAAGTAATTAGACGTGTTTAAACAGCGGATCAAGGTCAAGGGAAAAGGTTGTCCTCGAGGTCATGGCCATGAGGGTTTACTAATGTTTCGGTGAATAACGTTTGGCAACCTGTTTCATTTCGCAACATTTCATTTCCCAGCTGTTTAATATTTCTGAAACTGTAAATTTTTCAGGATTTTTATAAAACTAACCTAACCTAACCTAAAGGGTTCTACACGATGGCCCTGAAATAAATCCTGAAATATTTACAGTTTCAGAGTTTGCGAAATGAAACAGGTTGCCAAACGTTACGTTGCGAAAAGGCAGTACTCGGGCCATGAGATTCAGGGTCGAATAACAAGATAAGTAGACGCTCATTTATGATTAATATATTGGGATTTCTTTTATATTACAAGAAATGAGAAAGCTTGTGAAGATATTTGTTACTAATAAATAGATTTTTCACACCTCTCCTTCAGAAAAGTAACTTTTCCTCCCTGACGAGAGGGAGCAAAGTGCAACTTTTCTGTTCAAGGCTATTCTAAGTGTTTTATTGCAAATGCCATTTTTTGAAGTTGATAATTGTAAAGCCACGCCATTTTCTATGCTGGTTGTTCTTTAATAATATTTATGTATTTTTTTTCAAGTTTCTTAATGCTCGGTGTGAAAAGTTGTATGAGCCACTCGGGAGCAAAATTATTTTCATCTTGGGCGTTAAGACTTGAATCCTTCATTACGATCAGGACTCTACTTTAGAATCCGTCGCTACGCTCAGGATTCTATTGTAGAATCCTTCGCTACATTCTGAATTCAATGTACGCCCTCGTAAATACACCATTTTGCTCCCTTGTGACACAAATAACTATAGATGAAATTTGGTATGGAAATAATTAAGTCCTGAACATGGGCATACGATAGTTATTATTCCGGAAATGTTGATAGTTGCCGCAGGATAGCGATAAATGAATTTTCCGCAGACTTTGTCGTGGTAACAGGTACTAACTGTCATATATTTTTTTGTAGAAAAATACAAGTTTTTTCTATGTGTCTTTCGTTGAATGTACTGCATTGCTGCCATCATCCAGATCCAATGTTTCACGCGAAATTACGGGCAAAGCAAGTTAGTTACAAATCTAACAAAAGTCTTAATATCAGACCGGCAACGATCACGTCGTAAATATTACTCCGAGTACAATGCTGTATAATGCAGTACAAAAAGCCCACATTCGACCGCCCGTAACAGAAGCCGTGATTTTCGAACAATACACATTGTGCTGATTGTCCCACTGATGTGGCACGACTCGCGATTAGTTCGACTGTACTAGTATCTGTAAACTGATCCCTATTTTATGCGGGACATGTTTAGGTTCAATTGTATTTGAGAGTAACCATCAACATCATCGCCTCAATGAGAGGGCTTTGGCCGTAGTTCCTACGCGTTCCCAGTACGGATTAGGAACTACACACCATTGATTGCTTCGTACTCTTAGGTTTGTGCAGGCCTCCTCATGATGTTTCCCTTCACCTTAAAGCTCTTGATAAACCAATGTAATTTCGCACGTGAATTTCGAAAAACTCGGAGGTGCGAGCAGTTTTAACTTGAATTCCTTGTTTAAAGACTTTATAAAGAGGACATCCTCGAAGCGTCTGTATGTGTGAACTATTTAATTGACAAATTTCATTATAAATGATATACTAAGTTAAAATTATAACTAAGTAAAAGTAAAATAAAAGTAACTAATAACTAAACTATAACCTAGAAAAAAATGGTAAATGGACACCCGCGGCATGGACCCAAAGATGCTGGCAGCATTTCCTCGCTGTATAGTTATGCTGAAACGTTGTGCGAGGAAACTGCCAGCTTTTCTGTCCCCTGTGGTTCCAAAAAGTCGTTGAGACAATTCTTTAAATAGATTTTTTGCGCTATTTTCTTTAATATCACAAATACCTATTAGTAAAATTATGAACAAGTGGGGCCCGTCTTTATTTAAATTTACGACTATGTGACCCTTGCTTGCTAAAAGGTTGCCTTGCCCACCGCTGCCTTAGAGGCTCAGACAATAACGTTAAGAGTAACAATTCAAAACTCGACTCCTCAATAAACAATAAGAGCGTTATGACATTATCCGATCCGATATCGGTATCGGACGACGATACGATATCGGCGCAAGTTAAATGTATGAAATATGTACCTGTCTCTCACATTGTCCGGCCCGATATCGGATATCGGAGCCGACAGCGATATGTTGGCGGCACTATCGAACGCCCGTGGGCTATCGGACGATAATGTCTGTATGTGTGCTATGCTTGTATCTAAATTGTCTCTGTGTGCGCAGAGCCCGATGCATGGCAGCCATTTTGAGTCAGCCGTATCGTAACGATTGTGTCGGAAATATGTGAAAACAGCACATGGTGTCGGCTATCGGGTGTCGTCCATCGTCGTCCGATACCGATATCCGGATAATGTGAAAACGCTGCCTGCATTGGCTACGTCTAATGACGAACCCGTGACGTCTCAAATAACGGAAACGCGTCACGTCACATCGACGCCACGTCAAACCGCCTAAGTGACAAATTGTTAGCGCCTAATACGTGTTTATGTTCTAAGGATTCAAAACGACTTATCTGCATCACAAGAGTTGATGTTTTAGACTTCATAATAGTTAAGTGTAAGGCTCAGAGTGGTATTCTCAGTCATGTAATGTTATAATATGGTATAGACAAGCGGACGTAATAAATAGGATATATTTGAACAGTATTATTGTTAGGAGTCGTTTCGTCATGCCATGCAGTGTTTCAATAGATTATTCCTTATGTGTCACGTCAATGTCACTTGTGAAGTTTGTTCATTATAGAATTTAACTATTCACAATGACTGTGAATGTATTATATGCGTGAAAAAAAGATTTTTATAATCCAAGCATTTAAAAAAAAAAACAAAAATTGTTTTATTACGTAGTTAATATCAATGAACTGAGCCGTCTGCTGAAGTTAACGGATATAAAAAACACGGCGTAGAAACATTAACAAGCTCAATTTGACACCAAACATGTGCTGAAATATCCCGGCTTATTTTTCAAGATACAGCGTATAGGTATGTGTCACACAGAGTAGTTGCCGTGCACGTTGGTTGTAGCGTAGCAAGGTGAAAAAATAATAAATAAATAATTAAATAAATATCATGGGACACTTGACACCAATTACCTAGTCCCAAACTAAGCAAAGCTTGTACTATGGATACTAGGCAACGGATAAATATACTTATATAGATAAATACATACTTATATAGATACATACATACTTAAATACATATTAAACATCCAAGACCCGAGAACAAACATTCGTATTATTCATACAAATATTTGCCCCGGGCGGGATTCGAACCCGGGACCTCAAGCTTCGTAGTCAGGATCTCTAACCACTTGGCCATCCGGTCGTCAAAATAGTAACAGTAATAGTAGTAGTAGTAGTAAAATGACGCGTGACGCAGGCGCAGTGTTGCGCCGCGTTAATAATTCCCGCGCTATTCCCGGGGCGGGAATCCCCGGATTGCGAATTAGTCAGTTGTTAATGTGACATTATAAATTCTAATCACGTTTCCGCGCGACGTTGCAAATTAAAAGATCCAGTTTGAATATTATTTACGATGAGGATTTATTTTGAATTTCTTTCTGTTAATTTGCGAAAAATGTCCTGATTAAACAACTTCCAAGTAAGGAAAAATCTGTGTTTGATACGGCTGCTGTTCAGATTTGGACGTATTTTTTTATTATAAGTAATAAAATGATGATATAATCTTTAGTAACCACGAGACGGAAGGCGAAGCGTTCTCAGGCCTACCATTAGGTGGACTGGCATCGCAAGAGTTGTGGACAAACGGAGGATGCAAATGGCGAGTTGTCGTTCATTGTGGCGTTCTAAGGGGGGAGACCTTTGCTAAATCTTTGGTTTCCTAGGACAAGCGATTTCGTCATTATAGTGACCGTAATAAGCGGGGAATGACGTCACTAGAACGTTGTCTATGTAAACAAAATGGCCTGGATTCCTAGAGAGCGGAGTCAATTACGGCCGCTATATGACGGCACCGCTGATCCTAGGAAAAGCCTAAGCAGTGAACGTCTTCCGGATAACGATGATGAATAATATTCCAGTTTAAGTTTTCCAGGATGCAGGGTGCATGAGGAAGGAGGCGCACTTCGATTCCTAATCACTATAAGACGGACTTTCTATTCCTGATAAACGGGATTCTTTATTACGGGATAGCATAAAGTTTGTGAGTGTCTATGGCGTGCATTGAGTAAGCACGCCAACTGTGAACATACTACAGAATGTGAATCCCTATATACCACTAATATCCCACTAATATAATAAATGCGAAAGTTTGTAAGTCTGTTTGTTTGTCTGTTTATTTGTTACTTCATCACGTGTCAACCGCTGAACCGATTTAGATGAAATTCAGTATAAAGAGAGTTTGAGTCCCGGGAAGGACATAGAATAGTTTTTATCCCGGAAAATTTTATAGTTCCGGCGGGATAGTGAAAACCGAATTCTATGCGGACGGAGTCCCGGGTAACGGCTACTACGTTACTATTTACTAATGTTACTTGAGCTCTGATCCGGCGCTCGCCACGAGAACTGCAATTACACTAATGGCGAAGTACTTGTCGTATTAAGTTTATGCACGGGCAGGTAGCTGTGCAAACTCGCCGCCAGCGACTCGCCCTCAAACTAGTTTCCCGGCTGTCCGACTGCACATGGAATTAACATGAGTTTGTAGGAGCGATTGGAGTAGAAATGATTTGTTAACTAATTATGTGACTTTGTGTATGTAGGTAGAGAGAGGTATAAAAATACGTTGACGCATCGCAAGCGCGTAAAGTCGCATACGCGTATTTTACAAACCAGTACTCGTACATATTAGGTAACAAGTTTAGCAGAATTACCTTTCATTTTTTGAATTCAATATTTTAGAGAAATTATCTAACGTATTAAATAAAGTACAGGCCTCCTCTCAGAACAAGAGGGCTTGGGCCATAGTTCCACGCGGGCCAGTGCGGATTGGGAACTTCACACGCACCATTAAATTGCTTTGCAGGTTTGTGCAGGTTTACTCACGATGTTTGCCTTCACCGCAAAGCTCGTGGTAAATATCAAATGTAATTCCGCACATGAATTTCGAAAAACTCAAGAGGTGCGAGCCGGGGTTTGAACCCACGACCCTCTGCTTGAGAGGCGATAGGTCAAACCACTAGGCCACCACGGCCCTCTTATTCTGAGAGGAGGCCTGTGCCCAGCAGTGGGACGTATATAGCTGGGATGATGATTAAATAAAGTATTATTATTTATATGAAAACTGTTTATCCAAAAACAACTGTTACATGATTAATTTAATAATATGAAACTGAAAATATGTCCTTTTGACGCAGGTTTTACGCTTACTGTCGTCCGATGTGTGCTGAGTGGAGACCCTTTTTGGTATCCTGCCGTGTCACCAAGTAACATAGTTTTAGTGCTAGTTTTAGTCTTAGTTTTAGATGGTACTTATGGAGCCAAAATAAACCTTTCTTTCTTTCGAAATCAAAGGCATTCGCAAACTGTAAGATTGTTCAACTGTGCTTATTCTGTGCATTTTGCTTTTGTCTTGTTGTTGACTTCTGATGACTGTTACAGGAAGAGAGAGAGAGAGAGCTGGTAGACGGGCCGCTCAGCAAAGGTAGTTTTAAATTAGTGGTGCGCCTATTGAACTCAGCTTGGATATTCGATGCTAGGGAGAGTAACGCAAACAGGGATAAGGATTTAAGGATTTTTAGGCAAGATGCCGTCTTTTCGGAAAGCTAATTTTAATTATAATTGATCGCGTATTGAAGAATTTTACTAACAAATTAATTCCACTTATAGGTATTATAAATGCGAAAGGTTGTAAGTCAGTTTGTTAACTCTTGACGTTTGCTGAACCGATTTAGATGAAAGGTATACAGATACTATATGTAAGGGTAAGGGTAAGGAAATAGAATAGGATGGTTTTTATCCCGAAAAATTTCATAGTTCCCGCGGGATAGCGATAAAAGAATTCTGCGCAGACGGAGAAGCGGGAAACAGCTAGTTTGTTGTTAAATATTAGTAAACTCAAATTACTCATTAGTAAACTAATCATTACGAGTATAGATTAAAACGTAATCCATTTAAAAATCACAATCAATGCTCCTCTCATCCACTCAAAGGTTGACTGGTAGAGATCCCTAAAGGGATAAGTTCGCCTTCGTACATATATTTCATTGTTTGTCATCTGTGTTTGTTTACTTATTTTACATACTAAAAAACTTTATTTCCAGAACAATACAGGTCCAACTATAAAAAAGGTATATTAGGTACAATAAAATTAAATAAACTAAAACTATAATAAACTATATTAAGTAATTATTATGTTGTCAAATGACGAGCTTTTCAGAGAACATAAATAAACAGTTTCCACGGAACTTACTAGTAAAAGCCAGCAATTCCGTGCTATAATTAGGTTACATTTGCTACCTGCATGGAAAAGTTAGCTTTCAGCTGTCGGGTAAGTTCAGTGACCTAGATATCCCGACCTGTGTTACACTGATAATATGTATGATAATTTGTCGACAACTGATGTCGCGGGAGGTGTGACTGCAGCGTTGAAATTCGAAATGGAAAACCATTTCCGATGTCATTTCGCGACCAGATTTACCACCTGTTTCACTACTCTACGTTAACTTCTGGTTTGTTAACAATGTGACAGAATCTATGATGTCGTAGTCGAAGGGTGATAAACGGAAATGTTGTTGCCGCTACAGTGTCCGTCTGTGCGTTTGTCACAGGGATGTATCTCAAGTGTATGGACAGACAGTTGAGATTTAATAAAATTTCTATTGCCGCTACAAACTTGTAGGTAATAAAAATAAAATAAAATTGAGAATCAAAAATGGTCCTAGGAAGTAATATGTAGAAAATGACTGACTACATTTTGCTTAGAAACCAGGCACTGCTAACACTACATTTTATAGATATGAACCGTTTTTTTTGGTCCGTGTCAATACACACCGTGATACCGTCGCTACTTTGAAAACATCTCGTATCTCTAATCAATATGTCAACAAAATTGACCCTTGAAATAATTATGATTGGTTTTTTGGAGTCTTTTTGTATTTTTTATTTCAACTCCAAATTTGTTGCTTTTACGGGTATCCCGTGAAATCATATCGAAAATACAACAATTGATTGCTTAGTAGCGACATCTCTTGTCTGGGTGAGCGGTTAGTTCCGAAAGAGTGTGACGTCTGTCGGGATGTCGCTAGTGCTGCTGCTTAAGTAGCATAGTAGAAACAAGCAACCTGAGATATGTATGCATAGCAAAAATTCGTGTCTAGATTCCTGTCCAGCAGTGGTGTAGGGGTTATAGCACGCAGCACGGAATGCTGAGGACCTGGCCTCGTATTGCCTAATGTTTCTGACGCTCGCAATTGCAATCAAATTACAGTTTTCCCATACAAAAACTGTCATTTGATTGCGATCGCGAGCATCAGAAACGTCAGGCAATACGGCCTCTGGGTTCGATTCCCAGTGCTGGTCTTTTTTCTGGTTTTTCTGTGCATCCATGTCTCAGTTTGTATTTTCTTGAAATAATGTACGTTCACTCGAAAAACTATCGATTTTGAGGTACAGTCACCTGCAATAATATCACACAGCGGAGCGTGCAAAGCATCTCATACTCGTACGGCCTACCGGCCCTAGAAACAGAATCGCATCAGATACTCGTATGTATTTTTGCACGTTTTGTTGTGTCAGATATTTAATTAATGCACGTGACTATACAAGCCTTTTAAAAATAGTGACTAGCGTTACCCTCGACTCCGTCCGCGAAGAATTCATTAATCGCTATTACGCGGGAATTATGCTATTTTCCGGGAAAAAATATCCTATGTCCTTCCCGGGGACTCAAACTATCTGTATACCCATTTCATCTAAATTAGATCAGCAGTTTAGACCTGATAAGGTAACAAATAAACAAACTTTCATTTAAATGAACTAAAATAATTTCCTTGCTCACCCGCGACCTTACGATTACCAGTTGAACTGGTAGCATGGTGTACGGTTGTGTCACTCTGAAGATGAGCTCTGGTTGAGTTCGAAACGCGTCAGTGTAGTGTGGTGGTGGTGATAGATGGGTTTGTGTGATTTGTGTGTGTTCTTACAGTGTGGAGGTGGAGGAACTGCATGAACACGCATATTTTGCATAAGCTTAGCTATCGTAAGGTCGCGGGTGAGCAAGGAAATTATTTTAGTTCATTGATATGGACCTCCGCAAAGTAACGCCTGATTCAATAAATTAAACTTTCCTTTCTTTCCTTACTTTTCTTTCTTTCTTTATTCCCGCGTGGGAACTACGGCCCAAGCCCTCTTGTTCTGAGAGGAGGCCTGTGCCCAGCAGTGGGACGTATATAGGCTGGGATGATGATGATGATGATATAAAAGTGAACACAGACAATGGCACATGCAAGCTCTTACAAGCGTAAAAAGGCTTTATTGTATGACCTCGTCGAACGTACGTGCAAGTGCCGTCGAGCGCCATTACCACCGCTCGGGATGACCACACGGCGTAACACGTGTTATTGCCAGGAAGCAGGAAGGAGGGAAGTGGTCAGTCGTTGGTACAAAATATTTTGTCTGAGAAAACATTGCCGTAAGCTGAGAACCTAGTAAATACATGACAGTCCTAAGTCCCACTACAGTAGTTCAATTCAATTTAATTTTTAGAAAAAATATAGCTCCATCGATACTATCGATGATTCCGCCAATGTCGAGGTTGAAAAAGACACTATCGGTTGGCCGTTGTACGGTAGCGACACTACAGTAGTTTCTATGTAGCATGGTGCGGGTGACAGCCGTCAATATCACAAGACTAGAGAGTCAGTGTCGAAAATTGAGTCGAGAAAACTAATAATTTAAAATCTTAATCATAATTAATGTCATCATTAATCCGATTATTACGCTAATTTTGATGAGAATATTAGTCGAATGCTAGGTTGGAATACTATACGGAGTTTGAAAGAATATTCGTTACTTACCAATTAATAAGTACCGATATAACTCAAGATCCATTAGGCCCATAACTAAAAGTTATACATGCATATTACGTTTCATCACTTAATTGTGCTTTGAATTTAATTAATTGATTGTAAAAATTTGATAGCTTAAATTTATTGCGTATTACATAGCTCTTTATGTTCAAATATTTTACGCCAGTCATATTCAGGCTACAACATAAATATACTTCCATATATTTAGACCGCAGCAACTTTTTGAGTAAAACGAAACGGTGCATCAAGTGTCACCCGCACCATGCTACAATGAAAGTACTGTTATCCTACTAATATTATAAATGCGAAAGTTTGTAAGTCTGTTTGTTTGTTTGTTACCTCATCACGTCTAAACCACTGAACCAATTTAGATGAAATTCAGTATTCTTCCAAGGGTAAAAACCAGAATTTATAAAAAAGTACATATATAAGCGCAATAAATGTATTTAATAACCTTCCTATCGAACTTAAAACTCTGGAAGGCAATCAGTTCAGATACAAATTAAAAAATTGGCTAATACAAAAAGTGTTCTACAATTTAAAAGAATTTTTTGAATGTGACGGAAGGAAGTGAATAACAGTATTGTAAAAAAAAAAATGTTTTTTTTTTTTTATTTATTTTTTTAATTTATTTAGAAACAAACAGTGTTTCACAATAATTTTGCATTTTAGCTAAAGCTAGGAATTAGTTTTATATAAATAGATAATAATATATAATTGTTGTATTTAGCTGATAAAATATGTATGGTAGGGATATAAATATTGTACGCCACATTGGGTAACTGTTGGAACTATTATATTATGTCATATTTGTACACAGTTTGACAATAAATAAATTCTATTTCTATTTCTATTTCTATTCAGATAGTTTGAATCCCGGCGAAGGACAGGATCAATTTATCCCGGAAAATTGCATAGTTCCCGCGGAATAGCGATAAACGAATTCTACGCAGTCGGAGTCGGTTAAGTATTTTTTTTGTTTGGTCGACTATACGTCTCAACCACCCAGTTTAAGTTAAGTTAGTTAAGTCAAACACTTACGGCAGTTCTGGAACTCATCCTCGCCCTTCTCGCAGTCCCGCTGGTAGTTGCAGACGCGCGAGTACTCGATGCACGTGCCCTCCGGACACCGGAACAAGCCCGTCGGGCATATTGTGTCGCCTGCAACAGAGCGAGACATGAGACAAAAAAATAAGAGAGAAATAGATATCGAGTATAGGACAAATTTGTGTTACAGTGCCCTACACCGCGCGAGCCGAGCGCGCGAAGCGAGCGTGCGCAGCAACGGCCAAAGCGCCTGAATTTTTTTTCATGATATATTTTGACCTTTGACTAGGAGTGCGTAGTCATTTTGCAACACACAATTCAAAAATAAAAATAACTTTATTTATAAAACATAGGCATAAAGGTCACATAGTGAAAATGTAAACGACGAGATAACTATATTTGCGATAAGGCTACTTTGCGTTGTGTAGTTTTACTAGTGACCCTAATTGTATTTTAAGGTTGTTTAAAATTGGTCATTGACATATACAGACTAATATAAAAAATAAGATCTTTCATACCTCTCTGGTTTAACAAAGTCATACTTAATTTAAGGATTCCGTTTTTTTCCTTTTGTTGCAAATCCTAAAATAACGAATTTTAATTACCTGATTTCCGAGAAAAAACATTTAAACCAACGACCGAATCCAGTAACTTCTTCTTTGAACTCCGTTAATTAACCGTTAAAACCCACTTTGTTTACATTAAAACAAAAGCGATAACTGACGCCGTTCCCAACAAAGACAATATTAATTGGTTTCAACGTAATATTGAGAGTTATTGGAAAAGTATCGAATAAACCGGAGGGTTTTACCGACTACCGAAAAGGTTTTGTATCAAATTTCAGTTAGCGAAACCGCAGGACGGCCGCTTCCGGGCCCGCGACAGATATTGTGGATCGCAATAAAATATGGGTTAATTTATTACTTGACTTCCGCTGCAGCGTTTGCGGTGAATTATCAGAGGTTTTGTACCGCGCAACTACGTTCTGGAACTGGTGGATATTTAAGATCTCTGCCCACTACAGTGTATCATAGCATGACCGTAGTGAGGACGTATCAGGCTCGGAATATTGTAAAGCTGTCCATCCTCCCGCTCGAGTCTCAAATGGCTAACAATTTCACTAAGCTTCAAGTGCCTGCCAAGCACCAGCAGATGTTCCTGCGCTCCGACGTCTGGCCGGAGGGTGTGGTGTTCCGTGTTTTAGGCACTTGTCTCACCGCCAGCGAGGAAACGATTGGCTATCGACTATTTTCTCGCTCAAGAAACGAACAAAAGATATAAGATCCTTTGTGAGTAAAAGAGACACATATATTAATAGTTGATCGCTGGCTGTTCACACTGTCGGCTAGAACTCGCTCTTACATCTTTTGGCGCAGCGACAAGAGCTATAAAACTCGCTGAGCTACAGATACTCGCTCAGCGATGTCAGCTTGGCGGCCGCCCCGCACGAGCCAGTCGAGTGAAGCGAGTAATCGCCCGTCGCACGCGAACACTGGCTTACAGCCGAGCGACAAAACTGCACTCGCTTCTCGCTGCTCGCCCACTCGTTTCTAGTTACTCGCTCCACTCGCTTCTCGCCATCGTCGCGGTGGGATAAGTGCCTTAGGGTAGCGACGAAGACGACTTTAAAAAATCCCTAATTAGTTTTGTTGTGTATGTAATTTTTGTGTGTTTTATGTCTTTTTGTTTTGTATAATTCGAATTTTACAGCGCATTGGTGTTTAACTGTAATGCTGTAATTTTTTGTTGAAAATAAATAAAAATGTGTGTGTATGCGTGGCACGCGACGGCGACGGTTGGAAGCCTGCTACGTGGCATAGTCCCAAAACTTTTCAATAATAAAATTTATTTTTGCCTGTCATGGTATGATACGGTGTAATGGACAGAGACCTTTAGTGAAATAAATCAGCGAAGTGCGACTCTGAAGATACACGAAGATATTCTATCACTGTCTCGATAAGAGCGGGACGGAGTAACTTACTCGCTCGTAGAAATAGGCGGTATTATCGCATAAAAACGACCTCTTCCAGACAACTATTTGGGTACATGATCTTATGATTAACTCAAAAGTAGGTGGCGGAAGCAGAAATACAAGAGAAACATTTAATTTCATTATTTCCTTTAATTCACTCACGCTCAAATGAATCCACAAAACATAGTAATCCACTTGGAAAATGTCTGTGGAACAATAATGATGCAGCGCAGGGCTCTAATGACGGCGGGCCCGCTAACGAGAATCGAACCCGGGCCTAATGACCAGCAGGCACTCACAACTCGCCCTGCAAACATTTACCTTGACAGCAGCTACTGAAGTTCGAATTTTGGAGAATCTGCTGCTGTTAGCAACCTGTTCTCGAATTTAATGGGTAATGGTAAGAACACCTGTGAGTATCAAGTTTTGCTGATAAACTAACGACCAGGAGGCTGCAGTTTGTTGTTTACACCCAGCTAACCACAGGACTGTTTTTAACCCCCGACGCAAAAGGAGGGGTGTAATAGTTTGACCGCTATGTGTGTCTGTGTGTCTGTCTGTAGCACCGTAGCTCTTAAACGGGTGGACCGATTGAATGCAGTTTTTTCTTCTTAGATTCTGCGGGTCTTAGACATGTTTCATCAAAATAGGTTCACCCGATTTTGAGATATTGAACTTGGAAATGACGTCGGGGGTTTTCCAACTGTTTTTGGTAATGCGAAGCATCATTTTTGAGATTTTCGATTTATACAAAACCAGCGAAGAGCGTTTCGGACACGCCCTAAATAGGGTTCCATAGCCATTACGAAATAATTAAGTAATATTTTTCTATGGATTTCGTATTTGGTACGGAATATTCCAAGTTAAGGTATATTTTATACCTTAGGCTGCTATTTACTCTTAAACAAATAATAATTCTCAAGAGAACTTAACCGTTATAGTTTTCCTTGTAAGTTTGATATACTTACTACCATCCTGATTTTTCAAAATTTTACCACCCATTGGTTTAGATTTTAAAGGGGGGGGTGGGGGAGGTACGCTCGATTTCAATAAAAATTTTCACTATAAAGTTGAATATTTCGCAAACAGATAACTGACTAGAAAAATCGTTTTTGCAACCCCCTAATGGTTTTAAAAGACCTATCCAACGATACCCCACACTATAGAGTTAGTCGAGAAAAAAATATCACCCCCACTTTACGTCTATGGGAGGTAATCTAAAAAAGGTTTTTTAAAAAATGTTATTAAACCATTTTGTCGGCATAGTTTACATATATATTCGTGCAAAATTACAGCTTTCTAACATTGATAGTCCCTGGGCAAAGCCCCGGACGGACCAACAGACAGACAGACAGACAGACATGGCGAAACTATAAGGAAAAACATGATGTAAATATTTGTGACCTTGACTATACAGCGGCGCTAATAACATTTAATCCAAGCCCCGCACAGCAATTTCAAAGTTAAATAACAGCCTAATTTGCTTAGGGAATGATGCAAAATCGTAAACAATAAGTATAGAAGTGCTTAAACAAATTCATCGTGAGTTGTTATAAGATTGTGCCAACGTTAAGGGAAATTGAGTTATACAACAAAGATCGCTGGATCCGGAGGTGGGTCTATATTGACTCCCATAACGTTAAACTTTCGATTTGGTTCATCCATACCGTTGTTTGTCATAATCGTTGCTCGTCATATTATCTTTGGTCATAATTTCAAAAGTCATTATTTTCTTTCGCCCCCTTTCATTAGTCATAACTATTGAATTTCATACCGTTATTGGTCTTACATAACATTTAATGTGGTGATTGTATCAAATGGTAAAAATCAAAAGGAATATTATCATTTGGCCCAAGCCTTCTTGTTCTGAGAGGGGCCCTGTGCCCAGCAGTGGGACGTATATAGGCTGGGATGATGATGATGATTATTATTATTTGACATCGCTTATTAGTCAGAACTATTGAATTTCATACAGTTATTGATCATAACATTTAATGTGGTAATTGTATTGAAAGGTTGAAATTCAAAAGGAATATTATTATTTGACGTAACGCATTTCTGTCATTTGGTACTTTTTGTAAGGGATTACAGTTCTAACCTAACCTATCCTACTTTGCTGGTTTTTTAGGGTCGCAGTCCTATCCTAACCGAACCTGCTTTCTTATCAACTGATCCTTTTTAAAAGGAGACACAGTTCTAACTTTCTAATGTTTTAATGTAGGTATGATATGTATTATTTCTGAGTTTTAAAATTATTCCTTAAAATCATTAGAGAATAATATGGTATTATAATAATTATAGTAAATATAAAAATATGAAGTACATTATTTATGAAAAATAAACGGTATGCCTTTTGTTATTATGCCGATCAATTTTATGACTTTTGTCTTGTATGGCATGTCACATTATTCTACTTAATCATTAAATTTACTTGGCGTTATACCTAACAAAGATTATGACTATTGATTATTATGACCAAATAGTAGAATGATAACCAAGGGTAGAAAATTACCCATTTCACGTGAGATATTTCGAGGGGAAATGGGTAATTTCACCCCAGTTAGACACTCTACTTTTCATTTCGACTGTGAGGAAAGTAAAATAGTACAAAAAAAAATGAGAATAACATTAAATTGAATTTCAGTATTCAGTAGATTGAATTTACTTATATCCAACCTCCAACGGTATCTTTTCGCCCTGGCCATGCCGACTATAAAAAAAATCGAGTTGGTCACAATCACAACCAAGGAGCTTATATACCTACAAAACTGGAGGATGAACGCCGAACGAAGAAGTTTGACCTTTATTACTTATTTATATATTCCATCTCTTTCTTTCACATTTCACGAATAACATCCATCTCTTTCTTAACCTAACTAAAGAAAGAGATGGAATATGTTCGTGACGTAATAACGATCAAATTTCTTGTTTTAAACATAACAACATCCGGCGTTCAACCTCCAGTGTCGTATATAAGCTCCTTGGTCACGACGTGCATCTAGATGGCCATGCCGAAACGTGAAAAAAAAGTGTCATTGACGTAACTCAATTATCTTCGACTCCGTGGCTAATCGAAAATTAAAAAAAAAAAACTTTCCACCCGGCTATCTACCTATGAAAATTAAACTTTCCGAACAGGAGAGATGAAAAATAATATGGGTACCAAGTTCTGACTATCGAAAATCGAAACAATAAAAATATGGGTGTCGAAGGCATCCCATGAAGAACACACAAATAAACGCAAAAGAACTGGACAAGTGTGTGTAGCGCACCGAGTGCTCCGTACAAATTAGCAGAGCCCCACACTACGCAAAACTGGAAGAGTAAAATTTGGCTTGCAATATTATGTAGACTCAAACTAACCGTGTTACAGCCTTATTCATAAAAAAACCTTAATTGAGGTTTGATCGGTCTGTTACTTAGCAGACTGATTAAGCTTGTTAGACGGTTGTCAAGAAGTATGATTCATAAACGCTTGCTAGCAGTCTGCTAGTTGTTGAGCTGCTGATAGACGGATTAGACGCGTTATGTTGGCCACCTTGACAAATCAAAGACAAAAAATGGCCTAATCGATAATTAAAAAAAAAAAATTGACAGCAGTGACAGCAAATTAGCAGGAAAAAAATAAAAAGCGAGATGTTTGTTTTCCCGCCATTTCCGATCCGCATGTTTATGTTGTGCAAAAAGCCATAATTATGTTAATCATCCTTATTTTTTTTTCATATTTATTGTTGCTAATTTAGAGGATTTTTAAATACAAATTCTGAAAATAATTTTCCTTTTTTTTTAATCTTTGCGTAGCCTGCCTTTACTTTAAATATCTTCGATAAGGTTTTTTGCTCTTGTCAAAGTCAGCTGTTCAAACTTGTGGCGCCATTTTGTGACTTAGCTGGGAGATAAAGGAGGGTCTACGGTCCTCTAACTTTAGCAGAGCCTTGATCGACTGATTAGCGCTAACAGACGTTTATGAATCATGTTTTTTAGCATCGGGCCTTCAAGGAGCCTTCAAGGAGGCTCTAACTTTTTATGAATAAGGCTGTTAGAGTTTAATAAAAGCTTGTAAAAAGTAAGTCTTGAAACTTAGAACGGACGTATTCATATACCATTACTGCCTAATATGAATGGTTCAACAATAATATCCAAATATGTTAGATATGAAATTACGTCTAAGAAATAAAGTCGTTGCACTTATACAAAAAGGCGGGAAAATAAGCCACTCTGCAAAGACCCAATGCGGCCAACATTGAAATATTGCGATTGCACCAATCCCATCTCCCGTAGCGGCCACTGATTTAAATATCGAACAGGGTGATTGATTTACAGCCAGTTACCGATTTGAGCGTGCCATTATTTTTTATTTCTTGGCCGTTTCGGTTAATTGTTTGTGGCCAGATTGAACGACGCTATTGAGTTTTTACTGTCTATGGTCTATGGTTGAAGTTAAGTTAAATCTTGTTTTTTGTTTGCTATTATTTACTCGTGAACAACAGCATTACCTACATTTAAGTAAATCTTAATGTTAGGTACTGTACTGTAGCTAATAAGTCTTATGAAGGAAAATCTGTATTTTCTCCTAGCACAGGAGCGAACCCGTATTCTCTTACTAAATAATTACTACTCTAGTGGCTCCAGGTAGTTCATAATCGCAGCTCCGCCCGCCTGGCCTACTGTAATATTAGACAGCTTGAAAGTTACGTCGATAACAATGTATTTTCTTGCCAAATTGTTTAGAAACATTATAGCTTTATCGGTTTATTTATTATTTATGCCTTACAGCTTGAGGGTCAAGCGACCATTTTCTAAGAAATTACTTGTGCTAATCGCATGTTCAACGGTTATCTACTTAGTACTTGTTCTTGTAATAGCTTTATTTGTGCAGAAATTAGGCATTGTATATAGACTGAGATGAGATGCATGTTTGTTCTAAAAAGTCAACATTTTACATTGAAAAGGTATGCTACACAGAGACCCGCATCAAAATTGCTCTTTTTTCATTAATGTAGTCAATGAGTTTGTATATGGATATAAGCTTTACCAAGAAAAGCGAATCGCTCAACGTAGTCCAACTTCTGATCGATTCAGCGGAACGTTAAAAATTGCTGCAAACTCGGCATTTATCACTTACCAATACCTTACTAAATCTATCTAACAAACTTAAAGGAAGACACTAAAAAAAAACTGCCATAAAGTGTAGCTTACGAAAGGGTCATCGAAACCATTCGTTCCTCTAAATAAAACAATCCTGAGATTTCTCCCCATCCGTCCAATCGCACCAAAATACGCTTTAAATACTACTACCTTAAGGTTAAAGTCGAATAAACGTCAAGTTGCAAGAACTGTCGCTCGTCAATCTAAGTCGTTCATTCCATTCGTTCACATTCACATTCATTCGTTCATCGGTCCGTTGAATAAAAGATGGCCGACGGGCAGTTAACGAGGTGGGAGAATAACTCCGTATTAAGGTATAAATAGACGAGGATGAAAGAGATTCTCTGCCGAATTAATGCTGTAATGTGTAGGTCATACTGAAAAGTCTGTGTTTTTACTTAATTTTCTAAGTTTAATTCGATTAAGTTAGATTTAATAAGTCTTGAAAATTTATTTGTCTTGTCGTTAGAGTCCGATGAGCAAAAATGGATGAGGGAGTCTTTTTTTTATATATTTTTTATTTTATATAAGAGGGGGCGAACGAGCATGCGGGTCACCTGATGGGAAGCAATCACCGCCACCCGTGGACACCTGTCAACACGAGGGGCGTCACAGGTGCGTTGCCGGCCCTTTCAGTCTTTCTTAATATTCAAAGTTCCATGCAAAGAGGTCCACCAAATTTTGATAGTCAAAAAGTCCATTTCAAGTTTAATTGAATGCGACCAATACCGAACTTTAATCATACATAATATGTTTAGCTTTAAAACCTTAAATACTTACTTAAGTATAATTTAAAATATTTTTATTTTTCACTTATATTTCAAAGATAAGTGCAATAATTGGATTTGAGTTTTTTTTTTAATTATTGGCTTTGCCCCGTTTAAAAGCTATCAGATCATTCAAACAAATAAAAAAAACAATTCCCAAATTCAGTAATGGCACTTAACTTTAAAATGTGACTGAAATAAAAGTATTTTATACTCTACTTATTCACAAAGCCTAAAATATGTATATCATAACAAAATAAAGTGAAACAAAAAGATAAAACATAATTTGTAGAAATCTTAGTGACATTACCGATCTACCAAAATTATTTTAACCCTCTAAATATAGAAAACATATTCTTTTGACAGTTCTATTCGGAACCTGACATAAAAACGGTATTCAACTAATTCGCTCGACATTAAAAAGCGCCATCTGTGTTTACGAGCGCGTTAAATTTTATTGGCTGTTTACGTCGTGCCTTCGTCCGCACAATGTGTTCTTTTACTTTTTCTATTCTATTTTATTCATAAAAAATAGAAAAAAGGGGCAACGAATACAATAGTGCAGTCTTTTAAAATTAAGATAATTTTTATTACAGACATTTAAAAAAAAGGAAATCAATTATCAATTAAATGATGTTCAATTGAATGAAAAAACGGGAACGGGTGAACCGATTTCTATCAGAACAGAAGTTTCATAATATTATTAACTTGTCCTTCTGTGTAGCGTATGAGTACGTAGGCAATCTGAGACAGAGGCTCATAATGCAAATTTGCCTTAAAATATAAGCTAATTCTAAAGACTTTCCAGTTATAATTAGCAGGTTAGTATAAGATATTTAATAGGATCTGTTTCTGTTTTTGATGTACCTTCTCGCATGTTTACTTAAGGAAAATGACTGTACAAATAACTGCGCATTTTTGCATGTGAATTATAACCTATTGTGTTGTGCTTCAATTTCGATCAAAATTTGCACTAAAAACTAACAACATTAAACGCGACGACAGTAAAAAGACGTCCTTCGAAGCACGCCGAGAAAAAATCGCATTAAAGCACAATAATTGCCGGATCTGATACCGTCCGATAAAAATACCGGGACGCGGCGGAAATGGAAAAAAATAAGTTCATAGCAAAACCTTATCAGTCACTGAGGAAATATGGTTAAAAACTTCATGAAAATCTTAAAAATGACAGACGTTTTTTGTGGAAATAACTTATATCCGTTCGACGTGTCTTGATACTCTAGATGTCCTAAAATAGTAACTTGGTTTTTTACAGTTATTAGAAACTTCATTTCCTTTGAGTATTAAGTTAAGACCCTTTAATAGATTTTAACAGTTAAAAGAGTATTGATACACTTTTTCTTTTTTTATGTCAGTCTTTAATAGATAGAGATAGAGATAGATAGATAGAGATTATTAGCTAAGTAATTATAAAAATTTTGTAATGATATTCTGATTTATAATAAACAGTTTAAACTTTTTTTTTTTTACACAATACGCTCAAATGACAAATGACATTTTCTATGAATTTTGTCTAAATGAAATAAATTGAATTGAATTAAAAAAAGTACCTAACTACGCTATGATCTAAACCAAAAAAAGTTGGATAAGTAATAGAAACAAAAAAAAAAAAAAAAATACACGAAATTGTTATCATGTCCAAACGTCAAAAATGTACCTAGCAGTTACGAGCATCGTAGTGCTCTCATTTATTTTCTAATCCTTCAATTACGTCGTACTCTAAGCTTTTCTTTCGCCCACAGTTCAAACAAAGCAAATCTTCACACTTCATCAGGCGCGCCAACATTACGCAACGAAATCTCGACCAATTCCGATTAACAACATCAAGTGCATTCCGGTTAAGACCCTCGGGTTATTCCCAGGCGGCCCCTTCGCCGGCTTTTACGAGCCATAACAGGAAAATGTAGGTATTAGTTATACCTCCTCCAGTACAGCGTTATATGGAGTTAATGAAAAGGAACTTCGAGATAGTTGTAGTCAGATGGGAATCTTTTGTCGAGGGAGTAGACAAAATTGGAGTGTTTTGGCATTGGTGAGAGGCTGCGCTATCAGGCCCAACGGCTCGGAAACAAAATGCACAAGGCCTGGAATCTATGTATACGGAAATATTTTTCGTTAAGGTATGTATGTATACTTATAAGCCTTTTACTGAACAAAAATAATTAACGAAATGAAAAATGCCGACTGCCTTAAAAGCTTTAGGCAGTTAAAAACAAAAAAAAGTCTAGTAGTCTAGAACTCTGTTAAGAAACTTAGCTAAAAACTATGTTAAGTCAGGACCTATTGAAAATCATGATCAGCGCAAAAAAAAAATTTGGTCTGGTACAAAGTTTGAAACGTGGTAGCGGTTTATGCTGAGGCAGGGAATACATAGTTGGGTTCTGGCTGTGGGTATCATGTTGATTTTTGGAAGTGAAGATGGGCGGGTTTCTGCATGAAATCACATATATGTCGGCGTTTACCTTTACTTGCCCGAATTTAATTTGCCCGAATTACACTTGCCATACCAACTTTTGCCATAAAATATATAGAACCGTGCTGTTTTGAGGATTTTTTTAACTGTCATCATATAGAATGCAATAGGTTAGGTTAGGTTAGTTTAATATCAACTCTGAAGCAGTTACTGTTTCAGAAATAAATTACTTTATGGCAAATGAAAATTCTAGAAAACGATACATTCGGGCATATGAAATTCGGGCAAACGATAGAGAACCATATGTCGGACATACATGTTTTCATCAAAAAAGTCGCGGATCTCCAAGCGCAGCGTAGTCCACGAACGATATGGACGGATGACCTGGTTAAAGTTGCGGGTTTACGGTGGATGCAAGCCGCTTCCAACCGAGGCTTCTGGAGGTCTATGGGGGAGGCCTGTGTCCAACAGTGGACGTCCTACGACTGGTATGATGGTGATGATGATGATCAAAAAAAGTTAGTTTATTCACCGATGCTTTTGATTTAAGCGTCTGTTTAATAGGTATGTATATAGCTGAATATTTGATATTTTGTCCTGATCTGAATTTGGTATTAAGCTCAAGTCGTTGGGCTTTACGAGGTTAAGCCAAGTGAACTTTAACGTTCAATTTAATCTTTGCTACCGTCAACTCAAGCCACAACCCGTCAGCATTACCGATAGAAATAAATGAGGTGCATACAGGGTGACCACCAAAACGATTATTTTAATACTATCGACTGATAAAATTCACAAAAATGAAAAAATCATTCATTGTTATAAAATCTGATTATTTCATTTTATGCTGAACCACCGGCTTATACATATGTACCTAACATTAAAATACTTTTTCACTTCTCATGCTCGTAAAGTTCGTATTTATGCTAGATCTAGGCGACATAAAATGACTTTTTATGCTCTTGTGCATAAAATAAAATCTTCATCGAGACCAAGGCAGTCAGGTGTAAACAGCCACAAACAAAGAAGTTTGTACATTTTTTTAAAATAATTTATATAAAACTTAAAATCAATCGAAATAGATCAATAAAATAAAAAAAATATAATTATATAATGCATGAACAATAAAAGGTGCATAGTAAGTGAACAATTGTTTCCACTGTTGCCATTTCATTTCCTCGACATCGAAGTGAAAAGTAGAGTGTAGAACTCGAGCATTAAGCCCATTTTCCCCTCGACGTGTCTATCCACCCTCGCCGTACCAGCTCGGTTGGCTATATGAACGTCGGCTCGAACATTCCAGATTAGTTTGGAGACATCTTGTACAGTGTAAAGTGGGGCTTTGAAGCATTAACAGTAACAGAAATATACTAGCAACAATGCAGCCTTACCCGGCCCTAGAGTCAAATTTTACGCTGTGGGACGGGCGCAGGCTGAAAATCAACGCTACAAGTTTCTTTTGCTCGCAGCTTATGCTGAGCCTGAGCCCATCGCCACCTATCTTACGTGGAATTGTTTTTTACTGTGTAGTCTTATTTTCTGTGGCAATAAATGATTTTATTATTGAAAATACAAACTGAGACTGGATGCACAGAAAAAATCGAAAAAGAGACCAGCGCTGGGAATCGAACCCAGGTCCTCAGAAATCCGTGCTGCGTGCTATAACCCCTACACCACCGCTGGACAGGAATCTAGACACGAATTTTCCTATGAATACATATCTCAGGTTGCTTATTTCTACTACGCTACTTATGCAGCAGCACTAGCGACATCTATGTTCCGCTCTCATCGAGTCACGTGCTGTAGTACTGCTGCATAAGTAGCGTAGTAGAAATAAGCAACCTGAGATATGTATGCATAGGACGATTTTGACGACCAGATCACCTAGTGGTTAGAGAACCTGACTACGAAGCTTGAGGTCCCGGGTTCGATTCCCGTGTCGGGGCAGATATTTGTATGAAAAATACGAATGTTTGTTCTCGGGTCTTGGGTGTTTAATATGTATTTAAGTATGTGTCTATCTATATAATTATATTTATCCGTTGCTCAGTACCCATAACACAAGCTTTGCTAAGCTTACTTTGGGACTAGGTTAATTGGTGTTAATTGTCCCGTGATATTTATTTATTTATTTATTTATAGGAAAAATTCGTGTCTAGATTCCTGTCCAGCGGTGGTGTAGGGGTTATAGCACGCAGCACGGATTGCTGAGGACCTGGGTTCGATTCCCAGCGCTGGTCTCTTTTTCTGGTTTTTCTGTGCATCCATGTCTCAGTTTGTATTTTCGATATGGTTTCACGGGATACCCGTAAAAGTAACAAATTTGGAGTTGAAATAAAAAATACAAAAAGACTCCAAAAAACCAATCATGATTTTATGATTATTATTTCAACCGATATTTCTCGTGCGTCACGAAAATGTCCGCAAACCTAAAACAATTACCATTTTGTCCACACTGACGGACATTTTACCAGTCGATTTTCGTAATACAGCACACAGTGGTCGAAACGCTTCAGAATCCAACCCGTAAATACCTAAAGAAAACTAGTAAGTTCTTTTTGACCTGACTACGGCGACGTACAGGATTATCCCACAATTCTCACAAGAACGTGGACACCAGGGTGGCGTACGTTTATCAGTTAACCATTGCGCTGGCGCTGCCTTTATTTGGGGTTTTCCAAAGCACGTGAACCGACACGAGCTGATACGAGCTGCCATTCTGCTCGGGTGGCCGCCGACTTGACCATTGAAAACGACTTTGAGAGTCAAATGTAGCTGTAAAGCATTGCTAATATCAGAAGAACAAAGTCTTACCCCCTTATTCATAAAACTTAACAAGCCTATGTTAACTAACAAATGCTTTGTCCTTTCTAAAAATAAAATGTCGAAGTGACAGATAAGGACAAACGAATTTTAGCGGCATTTTAACTAATAGATTTGATTGTCGTTTATGAATAAGGGGGTTAAATGTTAAAGTTCATTCATCATCATCATCATCATCAGCCTACAGCAGCCCACTGCTGGACATAGGCCTCTTCCATGGCGCGCCACAACACTGTCTTCAGCCCCTCGCATCCATCCGCCGCCAGCGATCCTCTTAAGGTCATCCGTCCACCGTGCCTCAGGACGCCCTTACACTACGTTTTCCGTCCGTGGTCTCTATTCGAGGACCCGTCTGCTCCACCGTTCATCGGTCCTGCGACAGACGTGGCCAGCCCAACGCCACTTCAACGAACTAATTCTCTGAGCAATGTCAATGACGTTCATTGATATCTTTTAAATCAATCAATTATGATTAATAGATATATCTAGCCAATCCGAATACGGCGGCGGCTGATTTCGCCAACTAATTAGTGGAGGAGCTCTAATGATATAGGTACTTTAGGCTAATGTAATCAATTTACTTTGGCAATACGGCCACATCGCACACACGTTAAAGTGCATCCTATGCAGTACATATAATTTATTAAAGGTGCGACCAAACCGCTGCTTAAAATATGGAATCGTAGTGACGTGTCGTAAACTTCAGGTTTTTACCGAACAAAAGTCGTGACGTTTACGGCACGTCACTGCGATTCCGCACCGTTTGCGTATTTTAAGCAGCGGTGTGGAAAGCATGCAAAAAAACGGTGCGCATACGATGCGTCACTGCGATTTCGTGTACCGTCACCGTTTTTTAAGCAGTGGTTTGGCCGCATCTTAAATCAGGTGTTACTTTGCGGAGGTCCATATCAATGAACTAAAAACAATCAAATACTTTGCTTTGCTCGCCCTCAGATAGAGCTACGTCTCTATGCAACAAATGTGATGCTCTGGATAAACTCTGGTTGAGTTCGAAACGTGTCACTGCTGTGTGGTGGTGGAGGGAGATGGTTGGGTTTGTGTGATTTGTGTGTGTTTTTGTAGTGGAGGTGGAGGAGCTTCATGAGCACACATTTGTTGCATAGACTTATATCGTGAAGTCTCGGTTAGCAAAGTAATTGTTTTTAGTTAATTTATAATAAATAGCTCGAGATACGTAAACATTTTTTTGGATGCTTTACTATTTCGTAGACTGTCGCCTAAAACCTGAGGCCGTGTCATCTAACAACCGGGCGCTTTGCGATTGCTGTCGCCATCTCTTTCTAACTTCATCCTAAACCGTGTGATAGAAAGAAGTGGTAAAAACGATTGTGTTTCCAAGCGCGTTAGGTCTCTGGTTGAAATAAATATATACAGGGCGTCTCAAGGACATCAAGGGAAAGTACCTGAAATATCGTAAATAGGATATTTTGCTGAAAGAAGACTTTATGTTATTTTTAAAAGTTAGTAATTCTGCATTTAAAGATTTTATAAGAATTACTTGCTTCGTCTGGGAATCGAACCGACTTAAATGTGAAAAACAATCACCCCTATTTTTATGATGCCAATCGAAATAATTGATAAAAAATAATTCTTCTTAAGTAACATAGTATCTTAAAAGAAAGAAACAACGTGAAATTAATCATTTTAATCAAATTAAAAACATACATGAAACTGCCGAAGTCAATTGAGTATTTTTTTAAATAATAGTTTTTTTTAAATGCAGAACTTACTTTTAAAAATAACAAAGTTTTCTTTCAGCAAAATGTCCTATCTACGATATTTCAGGTACTTTCCCTTGATGCCACATAGTCTTGGGACGCCCTGTATAGGTACACAAGCAATCGCTGGTAGCAACGAAACTGTGGCCATAATTACGAGATACCCAATAGATACCCATTGCTGCGTGTAATAGAAATAAACTGGCAGCCATTTGCATGCCTAAACAAAGTTAGCGAAAATATACGTCAGGCTTATTGGAGCTGAACGTAACGATAAATATTTTGATTGAGACATTTAAGTCAGGTAAAGTATTTCACTTAGGGAACCCGGGTATGTTGCGTGACAATTATTAACCGACGAAAAAAAAACGGTGGTTTTCAAGTCGATGCGTAAGTATATATGGTTTTTTTATGTATGACCAGGCATAACTTTTATAGAGTAGTCAGATTTTGATAATTCTTTTTTTAATTGGAAAGCGTATACACCGAGGATCGTCGCATATAAATTTAAAAAAATCTACTCTAAGCGTAGGAAAACAGGGGATGATTGATTGATCTGTCACTGATTGTAATGTATGACCAGGCATAACTTTTTACAGGGTGGTCCGATTTTGATAATTTTTTTTTTATTGTACCTTGAAATTGATATTATATACATTTGGAAAAAACACCCCAAGGGTGTGAAAAAATAAATTAAAAACTTTTCAACAAAAAAATGCAACCGCCGAAAAAACTCGAAAAAACTGAAAAGCAAAAAATAATAAACCTTTTTTGTGTAAACTTAAAAAAATGAAGTTTATTATTTTATGCTTTTTTAGGAATACTTTTCATTGCATGTTAAGTTGATTACAAATAACGGAATAATTATCCGATGATTATTTCCAACCCGAATATAATGAAAAGTCGAAATATCTTCGTCTCTTTCATCTCGTCTCCGATATGTTTATCGATGTATGGCAATACCCGCAGGAGCTCGAGACGCGCGCGATGTCTTTCATTTCGTAAGTGCATTGCAACATTCATATGCCTTAGTGCTGATACATCTGAGAATGCGATAAAGCTAGAGGCTGGCATGTGATCAGGTCCTATACAACGATGTGCTCAATTCAAACTTCGTATCTTGCTGTCCCGCTACCACTTATATTCTCACCGGCACAAAATTTGGCCCAGTCTGCATACAAAATTACCTATTATTGCATACATTTGAGGGCCAGATTTTTTTCCGCTCAGTAGGTATATTATTTAATACGGGAGTGAGAAGGACGGTACGATACGAACTTCGATTTTCAAATTTCGTAGTAGTCCCCCAGAGGCCTAGAGCCGCCTTAGAGCGTCGGGCCCTTGGGCGCCAAAGAATATGGGGCCCATCAAAAAGTGGGTAAATGTCATTTAAATTTGAAAAATTAGATATAGTCCGTAATAAATAAGTAGGTAATGGCCGTTCCATCAATCCATTTGTTAATAATATTATATTTAGTAGCTAATATTCATATGCATATATTCGTTTTGAGGCATACGAGTATTAACATTTTGGTCTTAATTCAGACTACATTTATTTAACTTAATTAATGCGTATTTAATTTTGTTAAATGATATTGTAACGGATAGCTCACGTCTTAAACCGAGTTTAGCTCGACATGTTCCGGGCTATTTCGTAGCCCTTCTTCAGGAGCACCAGCAGAGCGGTGGCGCGTAGTGTGCGTGTTGCGGCAGCCGCCGAGTCGCGTGCTCCTGAGAAGAAGGGCTACGAAATAACCCGAAACATGTCGAGCTAAACTCGGTTTAAGACGTGAGCTATCCGTTACAATATCATTTCATATGAGCGAGTCTCACGGTAGTTTCATGTTTAATTTTGTTCCTAAATAATAGAAAAATTACCACTCGGCCAAGAGTTGTAGCAACTTACAAGACGTAGCTATGTCGGCTATTATTATGATTATACTCGTAATATAATATATATCGGCTTTAGGTATGGCCGTTGTATGACAAAAACGCAGCTTTGCTATACTAATTAAGCGAATGTAAATAAAATACTAACGTAATCTCCGCGGTAAAGCCATTTCGCGTCTTCCGCTGTTTTCATTCATCATACACGTAACAAGCGAGTGTAGTAATAGAATACAAAACACGAGCCGTAAGGAAATGGGGTCTTAAAGTTAAGCTTATTGGTGTCGCGTGTAGTGCAAGTGAGCTTACAAGCGTGCAAGCGAGCTTAACGACAACCATGGAGCTTCGCGAGGGAGGTAACGTGGTTCTATTGCCTTGGTGTCTCGTGACGAGTTTTAATGAGAAGCTAGACCTATTTTTAAGAAGATTTGAATGCCTTCGATAGTTTTACTTGTTTACTCAGTCTTAATACGATTTTGTAATTTACAACACACATAAACATCACGCCTTTATTCCCAAATGGGGTAGCAGAGCATACGAAACGTTACATTACCGCTTCGGTGCCACTTTTAGCAATTTTAGATTTAAAGTAAGGTTTAGGTGTCGTAAGAGGCGACTGAGGATATAGGTTTAGTATTACATAGTGCGTACGTACGAGCACGAAGTAAAAACTTGACTTTAAAAATTTACATTTAAGTAGTGGGAAGTTGTAGAGTCGTGGCGTGGGGTAAACGTACGCAATCACATGCATTTCGGACTGAAATGTCTAACTTTTGACTCGTCTTTCGTCTCAATTATCCCTAACACGTGTGTTGCGTTTCCGCCGCAGCGCCCTCTGGCGACGCGTGGCGGCCATGTTGTCGGAAACGCCGGAAGTGCGGGAAGCGGTGCGCTCGCGGCGCGACGCGCTTCCGGCTCCAGGCGCTGGTACAAGCCCAACCCGAAGAGTGACTAATAATGGAACCCTATCTATGTTACTAAACTAACGTCCGTCTGACTGTCTGTCTGTGCTAGGGCTTTATCTCAAAAACCGTATTGACAGACAGGTGAAATTGTTACATAACCAGCTATTGCAATTCCGCCAGAGAATAATGAAAATTTCTGGTTAACACTATCCTACGTCCATTCTAGGGTCTCCACACCAAATTTCATCTAAATCAGTTCAGAAGTTTAAGCTTGAAGAGATAACAGATAGACAGACAAAGTTACTTTTTCATTTACCTATATTAGTAAAGAACTAAGAATAGATTATGCAAATGTATATGGATGGATGGTACATACGTACCTACTCGTATGGATGAGTGTCAACACTCGTTTTACTGCTACAATAACAAATAATAAAAATAAAATAATAAATTACGGGGACGTACCAAACAATATTTTTTATTTATTTAGAAACAGGTTGCTAACACCTAATATTTATAAATATGGCCATTCGTAGCGTACAATTCTGATACACCTACAAATTCGTAGATTCTTAACATTCGGTACGCGAGTCCGACTCCCGCTTGACCAGTTTTTTTTAATTATACAAAATGATTTACGGCTGCAGTCGCCGCCTCCCTCCACTTGCGCCGACTGCAGCCGCTGCACCGACGTGCTAATTTATGGCCGATTGTTCCGTCATCTATTTTCGATTATTTACAGCAACCCCATAAATATCCAATAATGAACACAGTTGTAGTGAAGCTCATTACAACGGTAAAAAGGGTGCCTGGAAGAGTTCGCTCATAAGCGATAAGGCCATCATCTATGGCTTACATTGTAATTTGGTCCTGTGTACCAGTTTTTTGTATCGCTTATTGTGGTGTACAATAAAGAGTCGTTGTTTGTATTGCTGTGTTAACGATGGCTCGGTGAGGCCTGAATTACAGTTCAATACATTACAAAAAAGAGATAGCAAACCCCAAAATTGGCTAAGAAAAAACAAGACACAGCGAAGTCACTACATTGTTCGGAGGACGGCGAAGCAAGCTCAAATGGCTATTGGTTGGACACGCAGCCCGAAAGATTAATTTCTTGATGCAGCTGTTCTGGGTCGGAGACCATGAGAACAAAAAATACCAGTTGGTAGACCAATTTTTTGATAAGCTGTCAAAGTGAAGCGGACAACAATGGCTTTCGTCGTGACTCGTGAACCCAAAGGAGTTGTGCCAAAAGAATCATTGTTTAGTAATGACACCATAAAACTTGGTATGATACCCCACAAAAACACGCTAAATCAAGCGGCGGATTTACATACCGCATATTCTGCTCTCACCCTTGCCTATTTTAGCTTCAAAACAGCAGCGATGCAAAAACAAGTTACCCCTTCGCTTTACCATAAAAACAGTCGACAGAATATCTTCACACGCCCCGGGACTCAAGTTCTTTTAACACTATCTCTCATAATTGAACGGGCCCCATAATGGGCGCCACTTAAGCCAGCGATGGCCTCAGCCTTGATCGCCTTTCCTTGGAAATTACTTCCTAGATTTCCTATGTTTCTTATCTAGAATATCTATTAATAGATATTAGTTAGGTTATTCTTACACTACAAATCATTTTCCGCTGCTATTATGCTGCTGTGTTTTTCACGGAAGTTTACAGAGGTAGTAATTATAAGCGTTTATAAATTGTTTCAAAGATGAGCAATGTACCCACTCACGTTCTCTGTGATTTAACATGAGTTAAACACAAATTCCATAGTTATCTTAGCTAATTTTAAGGTAACACAGATGTATTGATCATCATCATCGCCATTGGTGCTGTAGGGCGGCGGTAATTTCTTATCTTACCATTAGGCGAACCACATGCTCATTTTCCAGCGTAAGTACAAGAAAATAAAACAAAATACTAAGAAATGAACTAAACTGAACCGATAGCTAGTTGGTATAGTCCTGTCCTGTACAAAAATTGAGAGCTTAACTTTCTATACTTAAGTAAATCAATTTGGATTGCGTGACGGTGACCCGATGGCCTAATCAAGTTGTCTGGCATAGGTCTTTCTGGATTCCTGGAACAATTCATGACGATTAAATACAACTTTTTGTGTCTTTTCAACAGTTTGTAATATTTAGGGGCTGTTTCACCATCCATTGATTAGTGTTAACTGGCGGTTAGGTGTAGTGCCGTCTCTATATGTTTTGTTCTAATAGACGGAGACGGCATCACATTTAACCGTCGGTTAACGCTAATCAATGGATGGTGAAACAGCCCCTTAGTTTATTCTGTTAACGGTAGTCAACAAGATGTATTTTCATGAAAAAAACATTAGAATAGCGAGTGCTGCCAGAAGGTGGCCATATTTATAAGGGCAGCGTTAGAGATGGCGACCCAACGTGGTCACGCCGCTTTAATCTCTTGAACAGTTTTTAATATACGTATTTTTATTATTAACTAGATGCTGCCCGCGGCTTCGCCCCCGTTCCAGTCTTTTTTTTATTCTGTTACGCACAAACTTTGCCCTGACAACCTGACGACCACAACAAAAAAATAATTAGTTTATTCGTTGTCGTCGTTCAAAAGTTATGCGCGTACATACATTTCGGCAATCCATTTTTTTTTTATAGAAGATAGATAGATAGTAACAGCGCGCGTTACATTGGCGTCACTGTAAATAGGTTTAAAATGCAGCCTGTAAGTAACAGGCTTGTTACAGGACACACATCTGTCAGCGCTCGGTATAGCGGCGAGCGTTATTTGAGTTGCAATTCGCTGTTACGGAGTTATGATTTCGTTGTTGAGCGATACGGGGGCGGGTACGGGACGAGAAGGAGCGGAGATCGCCTCTCAAATTATAGATAGGTCACTTTTACTAAATATATTGTAACTAGAACGCATTGAAA